>NC_045994.1:2296318-2451575 GCF_010909765.2 Amblyraja radiata
GACATGTGGAAGTACTGCAGAGAAAGCTCGATGAGAAGAATAGGGAGCTAGCGGTAAGGAAATCATTGTTTGCTGCTGTGTGAATCTCTATTACAGGGAAAGATCTCTGCAACCAGCTAAGGGATTCTGTTGTAACTGGCAGTGAAATAAAAATAGCAGGGAGCCTCTTGGAAATATATCTGTAAATATGAAAAAATTAGAAGATTTTCTTTTATATGAATCTCCCCATTCTTTTTTTCTAAATCAGTTCATTAACCCTTTTATGATCTGTTATAGTGCAGAATCACAGTTTATGTGGAGCCTTGCAGCATTGTCATTCTGGTTATGACAGGTTGTTGGCATTGCTGATCTGTGCCACCAATTTTTTTCAGCCGTGACCAAGATCAGAAGAGATCTGATATTTAAGATGCCAACAACACATGAACTCTTGATTATAATGCAACAATGTCACTATTGACTATATCGTTCTTCATTTTCCCATCCACTAGTGGGAGAGTCTAGGACTAGAGGTCATAGCCTCAGAATTAAAGGATGTTCCTTTGGGAAGGAGAAGAGGGGGAGATTCTTTAGTCAGAGGATGGTGAATCTGTGCTTTAGCCTTCTTAATTACAGCGCCAACCTTCCTGTTCATCGCAGTGTGAGTCTATCACCATGGCTTTGCATCATGTGAATTTCACTCAGACAGTGCCTCCCCCGTTTGCCCTGTCTCCCGCCTGCATAATGGGCTGGTGAAGGAAGCGATGTGTGTGTGTGTGTGTTCCACTCTGACAGTCGCCGTTTTTTCAGGTGACTGCCGGCAACTTGACAGACGCCTGACAAATCGCCTAAGTGGAACAGGCTCCCGAAAGTCTTTTTAGTTTAATTTGGCTACTTTTTAATTTTTTTAGGAGTTGGTTGAAGATTTGAGGAAGCTTGAGGATGAGAATGAAAATCTCGACAACAAGCTTCTGGCTGAAGACTACGCCACCCATATCAAGGTCCGAGATTTGAAAGAAAGTCACAAGGCTAATTTAACAAATCTCAAAGGTAAACACAGCACTCAGCTCCGTAAAATCAGGGAGAAACATGCACAAGAAACATCACAGAAAGATCAGTGCTGTTTACAACTTCACAAAGATCTCCAACTTTTAGGACCTCACGCCAAGTTCTGTGCACCCCTTGCAGAACAGGCAACTAGTTCTTTAAATAATTTCACCGAATGGAAGATTAACGAACTGGAAGGTAATTACTCAAAGTTGACCTGTTAATATTTTTGGCCATAAATGGTCCTACCTGAGATTTGTACATCTGTCGTCTCGTGGTAGGGAGTAGGTTTGCCCTAAAATATTCTAGCATTAGAGGAATGGAGTGGATTTTATAACAAAACATCACTTCATTTTTGTTTTGCCATGTAATTATCTCGTCCCTGTAACCTCGTGATATTTTGTATATGCAAATTGGTTGCTGTAATTCCCATATTTTATCACTGATCACACTTAAAAATATACTTCATTGGTTGGTAAATGGGTTGGTACATTCAGTGATCAGGAAAAGTAGCGTGTAATCCAAGTTATTTTCATTCAGGTATTCTGGTCAGATTCCTTGATCAGAAGATAGTGTTGTTTAAAGGATTCAAGAAAATAATTCTTTGAGAAGCATTTGTGAGAGTCTGCCAAATGGCTGACAGGAACACACAGTAGTCATTTGGACAGATTCGTACAGATGCTTTTAAAAATATTCTCTTCTTGAATCCTTTAAACATCGCTATCACTGAATTTTAATTTTGAGACGGTGCTGATAGTTAAAACATGACATCGTGAGGGGCGGCCTGGTGGCGCAGCGGTGGAGTTGCTGCCTTTCAGCGCCAGAGACCTGGGTTTAATCCTGACTGTGGTGCTTGTCTGTACGGAGTTTGTATGTTCTCCAGGATAGTATTAGTGTGCGAGGATCATTGGTCGGCACAGACACAGTGGGTCGAAGGGCCTGTTTCCACGCTGTATCTCTAAACAAAATCATTTGAAGACATTTTACCATTCACAATGCCCTTGCCGGAAATGGTACATCAAAGTATTTTAATTTCAAATAGCTTTTAATGAGAAGACCACAGAGCAACCATGACACTTCATTAACTCCATGAATGTCTTACCTCTGAGAGACTTGAGCTGTGTTTGCATGACAGTTTATGGAAGAGAGGGTGAAACCAGGGACAAGGTAGAGAGACTATATTCAGCAGCAGAAGAGGATATTCATTTGGAGTAATTTAAAATAAATAAGGGTTTTAATGGAGCCAGTGGAGAATTATCATTTTGTTTGTTTTGGGATTAAGTAACTTTATACCTTAATTTTCAAAATGTTGAGGAGACACATTTTCTGTGGAGCTTTATTCAAGCTTCTAATCTTTTCTCACTAGTGATAGTTAAGGAATTTATCATTGGATAAATATGTAAATGGAATTACCATTTTGCCTGAGCAATCTTCAAGCTTAATGAATTGTAGCATTTCAAGGATATTTTATGATTTGAAATGCCGGTAATTAGTAGAACATATGATTTTCATTGATTGCCATTAACTGCAGTGGAAAAAATTGGAAACTGTGGAGGTATTGCTTTTTTTGCAACAAATATCAGATCATTATGGGTGTTTTTTCCTTTCTCTTTCTTCAAGAACAAGTGAGGCTTCTGAACCAAGAGGCGGAAAGATCGGAGGACAGGTCCTTGTCAATTGAAGCTTCGTTCCAGTCTAAAATCGAGCAGATCCAAGAGGAGCTGGACAATGTACAGGTACCCCAAATATAAGTCCCTTGCACCTGGTGACGATGAACTGAATATTGATCTATTTGCCATTTACCTGGAATGAAATTACTTCATCTTTTCAAAAAAGGAAAATTGATGGTATGATATACCGTGAGTTGTTGAAGCATTATAGGAAACAATTTAAAACATTTTTTTACATAGTTATATACATTGTATATTTTTAATCTGGGCTCAACTGTACCCTACATTTCACTGCTCACTCCATTCCGTGTAGAACCCCTTTCTGAAGAGTAAGTGACATGGGATAGATGTGAGCCTGCAGGAAAATTCAATCATAAAATAGTTGTGGTAGAATGGAGCTGTCGGCAGTGGCACATTAAAAGTATAATGCATGCTAAAATTATTTCGAGAGTCATACTGCTCAGAAACAGGCCCTTCAGCCCAACTTGCCCACACTGACCAACATGCCCCATCTACACTAGTCTTACTTGCCTGCAGAGTCATAAAGCAAAATATTTAATCTAGAATTTGAATGATGGCTATTTCACAGACCACTAGAAATCCCTTGGCTTTAATTGACACTAAACTTATTTCTACCCAGCTTGTTTCTGCTCAGAAGCTGCTGCTGGAGCACAAAGATGTGGAGATTGACTATGAAGAGGAGGACGACCAGTTACACCTAAATGTGAACTGGCCACAATACGTCGAGGCACAAAATGGTGTGTGTATAGTATAATAATAATAACTTTATTTATAAAGCACTTTAAACAACTGCAGTTGCCACAAAGTGCTGTACATGAGAACTCATGGACAAAAAGCTATTACAAACCATTAAAAACCGTAAAACGAAGGACTATAAAAAACACACTAAAAATTAAAAGACATTAAAAGCAGTAAGAACAGGAGCAATGCCTCAGCCAGTGTCGAAAGCCAAAGAATAAAAATGTGTTTTTAGGGAGGATTTGAAGATGGACAGTGAGGGGGCCTGTCTGATGTGCAGCGGCAAGGTGTTCCAGAGTGCCGGAGCAGCAACAGAAAAGGCTCTATCCCCTCTGAGCTTCCGCTTAGACCTTGGTACCTCAAGGAGCAGCTGATCAGCTGACCTGAGGCACCGGGCAGGAGCATATAGGTGGAGCAGCTCAGAGAGGTAAGGCGGGGCGAGCCCATTCAATAATTTAAAAACAAATAAAATAATTTTGAAATTAACTCGAAAGTGCACTGGGAGCCAGTGAAGGGAGGCCAAAATTGGCGTAATGTGCTCCCTCTTTCGAGTTCCGGTCAAAAGGCGAGCGGCAGCATTTTGAACAGGCTGGAGACGAGCCAATGAAGCTCGTGCGACTCCAGAGTAGAGTGCGTTACAGTAATCCAGCCTAGATGTAATAAAGGCATGGATTACTGTTTCAAAATGCTGCCGCTCGAGAATGGGCTTCACCTTTGCCAGCTTCCTTAGGTGAAAGAAGCTGGACTTAACCACCGCGCCTATTTGTTTATCTAGTTTAAAATCACCGTCCATCCTAAAACCCAGGTTCAAAACGGTTGGCTTTACAGACAATGCCAGTGGACCCAAGTCAACAAAGGGAGGTTCACGGCAGCCATTGGGGCCAAACAAAATCACCTCTGTCTTCTCTTCATTAAGTCCCAGATAGTATGACTTTAATTGGGTAAGAAGGAACTAGGGATGCTGGTTTACACCGAAGAGAGATACAAAATGCTCGAGTCAGCAGGTCAGGCAGCATCTCTGAAGAAAAGAATAGGTGATGTTTTGGATCAAGACCCTTCATCAGACTGAGAGTCAGGGAGGGGGAAATTAGAGGTATGGGGAGGTACAGAACAAAGCAGAGCCTGCATCGATGACTGGGGGGGAGGGGGGGTGGTGGAGCTGACAATGGTCCATTGTTGGCTGGGGATGAGGTGATAATGAAGGAATATAAATGGTGAAATTAGCAAGAGGACTAGGGTGGGGGAGAGACGGGGAGAGAGAATGGAAGGGTTATTTGGTTAGAGATCCTTCATTCTCTTGTGTAAAAAGGAACTGCAGTTGCTGGTTTAAACCGAAAATAGACACATAAACCTGGAATAAATCAGCGGGACAGGCAGCACCTGTGTAGAGAAAGAATGGGTGATGTTTCAGGTCAGGGACCCTTCCTCGTTCTCTTTATTGAAATGGTGATACGTGTTTTCTTACAGAGAAGCTTCAAACAATATTAGAAGAATATGAAGATCAATACCAGTACGTGCAAAGTAGGTTTAGAACAAGTTACCAAGGGAGCTACTTCCCAGGTTGAGAGAATTTGTGATGCATTTAATTCCCCCACGTACAATCTTAATTCCAAGTGTGCGCATTCTGCACAGATTCAAGAGTCTCAAGTATCCTGCTAATTAATATTACATTGCATTTTACAAATAATTTTATGTTGCTTATTCAGATTTTTTTTTTTAAATGGGTAATTTAAGTAAATTTTTGTTTTGCTCTTTTTCTATCATCATCCTTACTGTTTGGCTTGATGCTTGCATCTGAGGGGTGTTATTTGCTTCCACACCAGATGGTTTCTGTATGCATTACCACACACCTTGGACATGGAGAAAGTCTACTGAATTAGCTCGTGTGGTTGGGGACCCAACAGAGTATTTCCTGACTTTTTAATATGGTTGGGGAATTTTACCTATTAATATTATACGGTCATAAGGAATAGTAGAATTGGTCATTCGGCCCATCAAGTCTACCCCACCTTTCAATCATGGCTGATCAATTACTCCCTCCTAACCCCATTTTCCTACCTTCCCCTCATAATCTCAGACGCCTGTACTAATCAAGAATCTATCTATGCCTTAAAAATATCCACTAACTTGGCCTCCACCGCCATCTGTGGCAAAGAATTCCACAGATTCACCACCCTCTGGGTAAAGACATTTTCCCTCATCTCCTTCCAAAAATAACGTCCTTTAGTCTAGACCTAAAGGGCATAGCCTCAGGATAAGGATTGTCTTCAAAGCTGCAATAGACAATAGGCAATAGGTGCAGGAGTGGGCCATTCGGTAATCCCTACTCTTTGTTACCTGTCTGCCAACCAATTTTCTATCCATGTCAGCACTCTACCCCTAATACCATGTGCCCTAATTTTGCCCACTAATCCATGTGGGACCTATATGAAATGCTTTCTGAAAGTCCAGGTACACTACATCCACTGGCTCTCCCTTGTCCATTTTCCTAGTTACAGCCTCAAAAAATTACAGATTAGTCAAGCATGAAACCCTTCGTAAATCCATGCTAACTTGGGCCGATCCTGTTACTGCTATCCAAACGTGCCGCTATTTCATCTTTTATAATTGGCTCCAGCATCTTCCCCACCACCGATGTCAGGCTAACTGGTGTATAATTCCGTTTTGTCTCTCCCGCCTTTCTCAAAAAGTGGGATAACATTAGCTACCCTCCAATCCACAGGAACTGATCCTGAATCCATAAAACATTGGAAAATTATCACCATGCGTCCTGATTTCTAGAGCCAGTTTCTTAAGTACCCTGGGATGCAGACCATCAGGCCCTGGGGATCTACCCAACATCATTTCCTGCCTAATGTGGATTTCCTTCAGTTTCTCCATCACCACAGATCCTCTGGCCACTAGTACATCAGGAAGATTGTTTGTATCCTCCTCAGTGAAGATGGATCCAAAGTACTTGACATTTCTCCTCTGAGGGTTGAGAATCTTTTGAGTTCTTTACCCTCCGGAGCTGTGGGTGGAGAACCATTCAGTATATTCAAGGGTCAGCCAGCTAGAATTTTACACTGCGGGAAAATTGAGGGTTATGGGGATTAGGTAAATGTTTAGATCAAAGATCAAATCAGCCATGATCACGTGATAGAATGAATAAGGCTCAAGGGCTGATTTTTTAACGTGATAAAAGTTTCCAATTATCCAATTCTACAACTTGCAATTCTAATGACGTAACAATATGTCTTGAAGGTGTACATTAAAAGGAACAAGTCTGTGCTTCATTGCCCATTGGTCCATTTATCTTAAAGACAATTAAAATAATTTAACTTATATCTGGATATCACTGAAATCATCAAATCATTTCCAGCAGAGAATAAAAAATGGTAAACTTTTTAAAAGTATATTTTTCACCATGAAGTTAAGTTTTTAATGCTTATCACACCTCTGGTCGTCTTGCTGAATAACTCTAAACTTCAAATCAGCTTGCTATTTTGTTAATCAAATATGTCCGGGAGGCAAACATAGAGAATCATTACTCTTGTATCATGCCGAAGCACTTCTGTTTCTTATGGCACCAAGCATCTAATTGGCCAGTTAGATGAGTGGATGATGTTGCTTTGTGTGTAATGTGTCTGTAGATAAGTGAATCTGAATTTGCAGAGGAACTGATGAAGTGGCGAGAAACTGTTTCTAAGTCAACACCGAGCCATGACAACGATGAGTGGACTGTCATGGATTTAAGGATGAATCAAGTTGAGGAAAAAAGAGAAGGTAAGTTGTGGTGCTCTCTGGTTCTCACTTGGAACGAATCACACAGTTTACTTTGTTTTAATTTAAAATATTTAAGAAGTGAATGACTTGATTTGACCTTGATGACTTGAAAGTCGAGTACACCTCTATTTAGGGATCTGTTTGTTGTCCATATTTCAGTCGAGACAAAGGCACTTCACTAGCTAAATTGTGCTGTGACTTAATTGTTATTCACAGAACATACCCTGCTCAGAAGTGTCGATGCGCAATTACTGTGGGATATGATTTGCCATTGATCATTCCCACCTTCCTATGCAACCTTTACCATTGCACAATAGTGAATGTTTGGCCTTCTTTGCATGAGGCCATAAATGACTGTCTTTAAACGTTCTTTGGTGCTTTGTATGTTGAGTCAAATTTCATTTTGAATATCCTTTGCAAATTACAAAACTCCAAATCACAAAACAGACGGGAAAATTATTTTGCCACAATCATTTCACTTTTAATATTTGCTAATAAGTTAGTTGGCAAATGCATTAGCATATAGTTTACATCCCACCCTCCCCAGAACTGATATTCGGTTTATTTTGACGCCCAAGTATTCATGTCCCTCGTTGAAGTAAAAAATTATCTTGCCATTGACAAGCTAATGATTGCTGTGTGTCTTGCCTGTTTGTGTCTATAAGGCAGTGACATTTCTTCCGAGTGGTTTCCCCAAGGTAGATTAATTGTAGAGATAGAATATTTATGAAGATAGTTGTGCTGATATGAATCCCTCAGATTTTGAGGTTGTTGTAATGTTTAAATATTATGAACGTGGGAACTTTGGATTTTGGACGACTTTGGAAATCATGAAGTTGTCCCAGGGTTTTGAATACTGATACAAACTATGGTGCTTTGCAGCCTTGTCCACAACAATCCAGAGAAATCTACTTGAATGGATGACATTTCCTGGATTTGCAAACTGGTTACATCTGCTATCCATAATCTGATGGCCCCTAAATTAAAGATTTGGATGATTTCTTGCATAAATATTTCATAATACAATCCACTTTAAAATAATTTTAATTAAAATATTTCTGTATTTCATTGGTCATCTTAATTTTGATCTGATACTTATTTAGTTCTAATTAAAATATGTAAATGCTGATTAAACATATCGCACAATGCGAGGCGAATTCGACCAACGAGAGTGTTGTCCGATCGTAAGCAGCAAGGGAGTTGAATGTGTTCTTTGGTGTTTGGAGGAATTAGGGGTGATATTATTCAAAATGCTAAACATCTCAATGGAGCCTAACTGTGAAGATGTTGACATGATCCCATTTGTGCCTGAGTCTTGAACATGTGGATAGGCACAAAATACTGGAGTAACTCAGCGGGTCAGATCAGCATCTCTGGAGAAAAGGAATAGGGGATGTTTTGGGTTGGGACCCTAGATACAAGATAAAGAGACACTGAAATATGTACGAATTTCCCATTGCGAAGGGTGGTGAATCTCTGGAATTCTGTACCCTGAAAATTTGTTTGGGCTGAATTTTCTCCCCTTGTTCCATCCATTTGTTCAGAACAAATGTTGCTTGTTAGCTGCGACAAGCTTTCTTTTATTTGTGAGTCGCTTTAGTCCTTGGTTCTTTTACACCCTTAAGCCTCTCATGGCTCTTATAATTACAGCAATGCTGAATTGTTTCCGTAATTAGTTTATGATGACAACAGATGGTTCAAAATATTTTGCCTAGTATGATGATGTAATTAGAATGCGAGTTATGCAGCACAGGAATGGGCCTTTCATCTCACCAGGTCCATGCTGATTTTTGTTTCCCATCTATACTTATCTCATTTGTCTCCTTCTATGCTTTTCTATTACGTGTTTGTCTAAAATTACTTTAAAAATGTTGTAATTGCATTTGATTCTGCCTCCTTTGGCAGCAAGTTCCAGACACAAAGCCCTCTCGGGGGAGAGAAATAAACTTTCCCTCAGATCGCCTTTACAACTCCCTCTTCTTACCTTAAACTTATGTTCTCTTGTTTAGAACTGTACCATGGAAAAAAGATTTTGGCTCTCTACCCTGCCTGACATAATCTTACATACTTCTATCAGTCACTCCTTAACTTTCTCACTCCAGGGAAAAAGAGCCCCATCCATTCAGTTTCTCCCCATAACTAAAGTTCTCCAATCCAGGCAACATCCTTGTGAATTTTCTCTCCATTTTCTCCAAATCTATTGCTGATCAGACTGTAGAAGTGTGGCCTAACTCGTGTTTTGTAAAGTTGCAATAAAACATCCCAACTATTATATTCTATACCCACACCTACGACGGCAAACATGCCATATGCTTTCTTCATCAATCTGTTGCCTTGCTAAATTTTGAGAACTTTGGACTTGGACCTCTAAGTCTCTATTCATCAACATTCATCAGTGCCCTGACCTAAGTCCTACAACCATTTTTATTTCCCAAATTCTATCTGCCTGCGCTTCGGCCAACTTTCCATCTCATCTATATCCTACTGTAACCTTGGACAAATCTTCTCGCTCTCCATAAACCACCAATTTTCATGTCATCTGCAAGCTTATATCCTACATTGTGATCCAAGCTGTTATCACCAAACAATGGAAATCTCAGCTGTGATCCCTGTGATACCACAATAATCCCATCAGATAAACATCCTTCCATCACTGCCTTCTAGAATAGAATAGAATAGAATAGAATCGAATCTTTAATTGCCATATTTAGATCCAACTGGCTAGCCCACCTTGCATTGCATGTGCCCAAATCTTCTGCACTCGCCTACCATGTGGGACCTGATGAAATGAATGCCCTAGTAATGCACTAAAATGATTAGTACATTCCAGTTAAAGTTACTGCTCATTTTCCAAAATTGTTATAAACCCCAACTAAAATATACTTTCATTGAATTCTTTAGTTAATTCAGTACTCTAATCATTTTATAACATTTAGCTCTGCATTAAACTTACAATACAATACAATTTATTTGTTATCATTTGAACCTCTTGAGGTTCAAACAAAATTTGGTTTCTGCAGTCATACACACAAGAAAAAAGAACCAAGACACAACACAATTTACACAAACATCCTCCTGCTCACTGTGATGGAAGGCAAAGTCTTATCTCTCCCCTGCACTCCTCGTTCTCCTCCTGATATCAGAGTCAAAGCCCCCGGCGGGCGATGGTAAGTGTCCAGCGGCCATTAAAGCCGCGCCGGGTGATGTAAGGCCGCGTTCCGGGTCTTAAACATGCAGCTAAATTTCCAATTACATACTTTAGAGTGTTTTTATGAATACGCAAGTTTCACTGAAAGACTAGGAGGTTTATTTAACATAGGCAAGTGAGGTTAATATAGATGGCATGATAGTCGGCACAGACACATTGGATGGAAAAGGGCATGTTTCTGTGCTGTACAACTCTTTGGACTATTTAGTAAAGAAAGGGAACACTGTAGCGTGTGTCTTGGAATAAAGCACGGAGTTGTGTTTAGAGAGAGACACTTTTTATTCTGATCCTCCCGGTTGTAGGGAAGACCAAACGAGAGAAAGATGGCACCCAAACCCCAGCCTTTAAAGCCTCCGGCTAAGGGCCGCCTCCGGACTAAACCACTCCTGTGCCGAGGGGTTCGACACTAAGGTGGCACGACCCTTGGGAGCCGCCACAGGACCCCCCCCCAGAACCAGAGGCACGAAACGCACCGGCGGGCGAACGACCCGGCCGGCCCGTGTGCGGAAGTTAGCCGCTCGTGGGGCTTGCGGAGGCATAGGTGGAGGGACAGGAGGAGGGACCGGCGGGAGGACAGGTGGAGTGACAGGCGGAGGGAGCCGTGAAGGGGGGCGCCCTCGGGGCCGAGGTTGGGCAACCAGCACCGGCTGGTCAATGTCCAGGTGTGCCGGCTTCAACCGGTCGATCGACACTGCCTCCGGCCGGACCCCATGTCCAGGACAAAAGTCGACTGCCCGTGTTCCAGCACTCGGAACGGGCCCTCGTACGGCCTCTGGAGTGGAGTCCGGTGGGCATCACGGCGCAGGAAGACGTACGGGCAGTCCCTGAGGGCTGATGGCACGTGTGGGCGAAATGTCCCATGGCGGGACGTCGGGACGGGTGCGAGCCTGCCAACTTGCTCGCGAAGGCGCTGTAGGGTGGATGAGGGCGTTCCCTGCTGCCCCGGCGCCGACGGCACGAACTCCCCGGGCACCGTGAGTGGCGACCCGTAAACGAGCTCCGCCGATGATGAGCCCAAGTCCTCTTTGGGAGCAGTCCGGATGCCCAGCATGACCCACGGCAACTCGTCCATCCAGTCCGGGCCGGAGAGTCGTGCCTTCAGTGCTGCCTTCAGCTGCCGGTGGAATCTCTCCACCAGACCGTTAGCTTGCGGGTGGTAAGCCGTGGTGTGGTGTAGCCGCACCCCCAGCAAGTGAGCCATGGCTGACCACAGCTCGGAGGTGAACTGTGGCCCCCGGTCTGAGGAGATGTGCGCCGGCACCTCGAAGCGAGCAATCCAGTGCGCGGACAACGCACGAGCACACGTAGCCGTTGAAGTATCGGTCAACGGAATGGCCTCCGGCCACCGCGTGAAGCGGTCCACCATTGTAAGCAGGTGGGTGATGCCCCGGGACGGCGGGAGAGGCCCTACAATGTCTATGTGGAGATGGTCGAACCGCCGGTGAGGTAGACCAAACTCCTGGAGCGGCGCACGGACATGGCGCTGGATTTTTGCCGTCTGGCACGGAATGCAGGTGCGAGCCCAATGGCCAACCTGCTTGCGCAGACCGTGCCACATGAAACGAGCGGCCACTAGTGCCGTTGTCGCCCGGATTGATGGGTGAGCCAGTCCGTGGATCACCTCGAACACCCTCCGGCGCCAGGTGGCAGGGACGATGGGGCGCGGCTGACCGGACGACACATCGCACAGGATTGTCACTCCCCCAGGACCGAGAGGGACATCCTCAAGGCGGAGGCCGGAGATGGCAGTCCGGTAGGCGGGCACCTCATCGTCCGTGAGCTGTGCCGCCGCCAGAGCAGAATAGTCCATTCCGGGCGCCACCTCGAACACGGCGTTGATAGCGGGCCGGGACAATGCGTCGGCCACCCGGTTGTCTTTCCCCTTGATGTAGCAGATAGATGTCGTGTACTCCGATATATAGGCCAATTGCCGCTGCTGTCGTGCGGACCAGGGATCGGAAACTTTCTGCAGGGCGAAAGTGAGCGGCTTATGGTCGGTGTAGGCGGTGAACGGGCGGCCCTCCAGGAAGTAACGAAAATGGCGCACAGCCAGGTACAGAGCCAGGAGCTCACGATCGAACGCGCTGTACTTGGTCTGCGCACGGTTGAGGTGCCGACTGAAGATGGCCAGGGGCCGCCAACCTCCGCCCGTCAGCTGCTCCAGCACAGCACCAACCGCCGACTCCGAGGCGTCCACCGTGAGAGCAGTCAGGGCATCTCCCCGCGGGTGTACCAGCAGTACGGCCCGAGCAAGGGCCTCCTTCGCGCCGTCAAAAGCTGCCTCCGCCTCGTGGGTCCACTCAACGCTCTTGTGCTGCCCACCCGCCAGAAGTTGATACAGGGGCCGCATGATGTGGGCCGCGGATGGCACGAAACGATGATAAAACGCCACCATGCCGACAAATTCCTGCAGGCCACGCACCGTGCGTGGGCGGGGAAACCGGCGGATGGCGTCGACCCTGTCAGGCAGGGGAACCGCGCCTTGCGCAGTCACGCGGTGGCCGAGGAAGTCAATTTCATTCACCCCAAAACGGCACTTGTCCAGGTTGATGGCCAAACCATGCTCGCTGAGCCGCTGACAGAGCTGCCGAAGGTGAGTACAGTGTTCCTGTTGCGAGCGGCTGGCCACCAGGATGTCGTCCAGGTACACGAACACGAAATCGAGGCCGCGACAAACCCCGTCCATGAGGCGCTGAAAGGCCTGTGCTGCGTTTTTGAGGCCGAACGGCATCCGAGTAAACTCGTAAAGCCCGAATGGCGTGATGATCGCCGTCTTCGGCACGTCATCCGGGTGAACTGGGATCTGATTATAACCCCGTACCAAATCCACTTTGGAAAAAATCGTGGCCCCAGCCAAATGGGCCGTGAAGTCCTGGATGTGGGGTACGGGGTATCGATCCGCTGTTGTTGCCGCGTTCAACCGTCGGTAATCCCCACATGGTCGCCAGCCCCCGCTTGACTTGGGGACCATGTGGAGTGGGGACGCCCAAGGGCTGCTTGAAGGGCGGACGATCCCCAAGGCCTCCATCGTGCGGAATTCCCGCCGTGCCAGACGCAGTTTATCTGGTGGCAGTCGCCGTGCTCGTGCATGGAGTGGTGGGCCGGTAGTCGGGATATAATGCAACACTCCGTGGCTGGGGGTTGCTGATTGAAACTGCGGAGTGAGAATGTCAGGGAACGCAGCCAAGATACGTGCAAATCGGGAGTCCACGGACGCCAGTGGCCGTCCCACCGGTTGATCCACACGCAACGTGATCGGCTCCATCGTAGTGGCGTTGATCAAACGCTGACGTCCGACGTCCACCATGAGGGAATGCGCCCGGAGGAAATCGGATCGAGCAATGGTTGGGAGACGTCGGCAATGGTGAAGCTCCATGAGAAATGGCAGGAGCCGAGCACGATGGGAACCATCCGCAGTCCATATGTGCGGACGGGGCTGCCGTTCGCCGCGGTGAGGACGGGCCCCCGCTTACCGGAACGAATGTCGGCCAGCGAAGGGGGCAGGACGCTGAGCTCCGCTCCTGTATCCACGAGGAAGCGGGTCCCGGAGCGCCGATCCCAGGCAAAAAGGCGATGAATTTGGCCGGCCGCCGCGGGGACTATTGGCAGCCGGCCCAGGCGTTTCCCGGGAATGTGCATGGCTGGCGGCATTGTTGTGCTGCAGCACCCCAGCGTTGATGGTAGTAGCACCAACGTCTCCTGTTGGAGTCACTTGGAGCTTGCCTGCTCCTGCTGGTGGTGCCTGCCGCTTGCTGGCGCTGGGCTGCAGGTGCAGTACCCCTCACTGCCGCTGGGGGCGATCGTACGGGCCGTCGGGCTGGAGCTGTCACTCCTTCCACAGCTCCCCCGCCCCACCGGGGGAATTCGGGAGCTGCTGGGGTGACATCATCGGCGTACCTGCTGACGGCGAGCGCGTTGACGTCATCAGGGCGCGTCGACCTCAGCGCGACCCCGTCTCTGCTGACGCCCAGCGCGCTGACGTCATCAGGGCACGCCATCCACAGGGCGTCGGCGCGCCTCCCGAGGGCCCGAAGGTCGGCAAACGAGACGTCGGTGAGCTGCAGACGAATGTAGGCCGGCAGCAGATGCAGGTATGTATACTCAAACATCAGGCACGGCGTGTGCCCGTCTAGTAGAGCCACCATCTCCTTTAGGAGGGAAGATGGCCGCCGGTCGCCTAGGCCCTCCATATGCAGGAGCCTACCTGCCCGCTCCATCCTACTCAGTCCGTAAATCTGGAGCAGGAGCTCTTTCAGGCCGAGGTATTTATTATTGTCCGGGGGGTCTGCGAGGAAGTCCGTGACCTCTTCAGCCGCATCCTGGTCGAGGGCTCCCACCAGGTAGTAGAAACGGGTGGCATCGACCGTGATGCCCCGCAGGTTGAACTGGGCCTCCGCCTGCTGGAACCAGATGAGCGGCCGGGTGGTCCAGAACTTGGGCAGTTTAACGGAGACCGCGTCCAGAGACAGGGCCAGGCCGGCCTGTGAGGAGGTAGGGCTTTCTCTGTTCTCCATCATGACGCCAATGGAGCGTCGGGGTCACCAATGTAGCGTGTGTCTTGGAATAAAGCACGGAGTCGTGTTTAGAGAGAGACACTTTTTATTCTGATCCTCCCGGTTGTAGGGAAGACCAAACGAGAGAAAGATGGCACCCAAACCCCAGCCTTTAAAGCCTCCGGCTAAGGGCCGCCTCCGGACTGAACCACACCTGTGCCGAGGGGTTCGACACTAAGGTGGCACGACCCTTGGGAGCCGCCACAACACTGTTTTAACCCATAGTTTATTCAATCCATTACCTGATGTAAGTAAAATGAACCAAACTTCCTTATAACTTTTCAATGCGAAAGGATTTATTTTTCCCCCTATATTTACATTGGTAATTGCAAATGTAGAACACTTAACTTTTTGTCCAAATGGCCACGACACAGGCTTCACACACAATGGATTTGCAGGTTAAATGACAAATCTGCCTCTCTTGATAAAATACTGAAATTATATCTATATGTAAACCAGTATTGATATTAGTTGTCTCTGGGATACCAGTGATGTTAATTTAGCTTTGTTACTGCAAGCTTTTAAAATTTAAAGCCAGCCAGCCAGCAAGGTGTTTTAGCCCAGTCAGAAACTAACACCTTAACTTGGGGAAGCCACAAGGTAGCGATGGTCACCAGGGTCCAATCAGTCCATATTGTGTCTGTGTTCATGCTGTCTTTCTGAATGACGTGTCTTCCTGTGGCACAAAAATGATTGAGGATGACTGGTTCTTTCTTGACTGCTCTGATCCAGATTTGATCTCAGAACTGCTGGAGCTGGAGGAGGAAGTGGGGGATCTTCAGAGACAAGGACGGGTTCAAGGATGGACAAAGCAGACCACAGCTGGCCAAAACCTTATGGTATGTGCTCAGTCTGACATTTTCAGTTTAAACTTTGATTTTATATATCTGTGGAAATTTAATGCTTGAGTTCACTCGACATTTTACGCTGTTATTAATTTTAAGCTTTGCCAAGGTTGAATAAAATATTTTTCTGTTGGGGGGGGGGGGGGGGGGCAGCACAGTGGCACAGTGGTAGAGTTGCTGCCTTACAACACCAGACATCCGGGTTCGATCCTGGCCACGGGTGCTGTCTGTACCGAGTTTGTACGTTCTCCCCATGACCACGTGGGTTTTCTCCGGGTGCTACTGATTCCTCCAACACTCCAAAGGCGTACAGGTTTGCAGGTTAGTTGGCTTTGGTAAAAATTGTAAATTGTCCCTAGTGTGCAGGATAGTGTCTGGGGTGATCGCTGGTCGGCCTGGACTCATTGGGCCGAAGGGCCTGTTTCCCTGCTGCATCTCGAAAGTGTAAAGCCTTCATTAGTTTTGAGAAGGTAAATATATACTGAGGTTTGCTAAACTGAAAAAGCCTTCAACTCAATTTTCAGTGCCATTATAAGTTGGACTGAGATGGCTGGCCTCATACAATGAGAAAGCATTATATCATGCACATGTTCAATTTCTAATATTAAAAGTAAAATGACAAACAATAGAGACAGATTTTGGAAATCACTGACAAATCTGGAAAGTACACCAATATTTGTAATTTTACCGAATTTACCCCTTTATATATATTAACATTTGAATAGTTCACCATAAAGGTCAGTTTTAGACATAATGGCCAAAAAGACTGCTTCTGGTGTTGTGACAACCTGATTAATTTTAACTCCCAATTTTATGTTTGGTGTTCATAATCATTGGGTTCCATCCAGTGTGCACAGTATCTCCGTCTCTGTTACTACCGATCATTTACGGATCAATATTTTTCAAGGGAAGTATTTAAAATACATCAAAGCAAATTGGTAGAGCGTTCGTGAATTCATTTTAGCTTGATACCAAGTAACTACATTTGGGAAATTTAAAGGGTTGTTAATACAGCAACTTTGTTGTTCCATGGTACAACTGTATTGTGAATTCATGTGCAAGGAAGTAAACGTTTCTATTAATATTTAGGATACTATTATTTATGAGGGAATAAAACTTTAAGTCACAAACAGAAGAACATTCTTGTGTTTTATACCTTCTGGCCAAAGTACAGCAAGTGAAGATGTAAACTGAGCAATAGTTGAGCTGTTTGACTTCTCCAATGCTTTCGATGTCAACAACTACTCTGTTGATGGTTGACCTGCCGCCAGTGCACTGATGATCACATTGGCAGCATATCTCCCAACAGCTTCAGATGGATGACCTTAATTCTGACAACGCGCTGCTAAACGCAGTTGGTTCAGTACAGGGAGGTGCTAAACCAGATCCTGTCTTTGTAGGATAATCAGTTGAAGGAGTTGTTGCAAAAGCAACAACAGCAAATTAAGCATCTTGAGAATGAGAAATCCATCTTCAAAGAGCAATGGATAGTTGTACAAGGACCGCTTAAACAAAGTCCCTTAAAGATCCCTTAAACAAACTAATCTAAAACAAAGTAATGAAGGCCGAAAGCCCTTGAAGAAACTGAATTTGAAAATCTGGCTCAAGTAAAGGCGGGAGTGAAAATGTCTGAAAGTGCTGATGGAATAGGGCAGGAGAAACCTGAAGAATATTTGGTGGGATTGTCAGTGATGAAGCAAAGACTTTTGGATGTTATTAACGAGAACAAGGAACTTGCTTCTCGGGAAGAATCTTTTGAGAAAAAGTTGCTGGCAGTACAGACGGACAGAGACAGATGTCTGGAGGATATTGGGAAACTTCATGTAAGGCAAACATGATCTCAAGGTGGAAATCAATGTTTTTTAAGCACAAATCTTAGAAGGGACTTTTTAAAAGAGCACTGTCATTTACTAATGACATGCACGGAAACAAGCCCTTGCATCAATTAATAAATTGAGCAGGATACTAAATCTCAAGGTACTAAAGATGAAGTCATGACATTGCTCATTGGTAGGACTTGTTCCTCAGGATGCATATGATGACTAAATATTTGTGTATTTATTTATTTTTTAATTTAAAAGATTCCAAGATGGACACAGCAAAGATATGTTGTAATCTTGTTTTGCATTCATGTGTGTATAAACATTGAGCACTATTTTCATTTTGCAGGAAAATGAAGAACTGGAAACCTTTCAGCAAGCAACACAGCAGGAGCGCACAGAGCAAGATCTGTCCTCCTGCAAGAGGGAATTGGCTGAGCTAAGGTTTGGTTCTACTTGGACTGGGATATCAGTTGCATTTCTATTGTGCCATATGATCAAATGGGATTATCCCTTGATGCTTTGGCCAGCAAATAACGTTTGAAGTGTCGATGATGGTAGCAAACACGGCAGTCAATTTTCGTAGGGTGGTGTCATAGAGCCACAAATTATTCAACTCCTTGACGAAGGAGAATCCGTCTGGTTAAAGGAGGACATTCTGTTGCGAATGGCTGAACGGCTTTCATTTGGTTTGTTTTAGATTAGTTTAGTTTAGGGAGAATCTAAATCCAAGCTGACTATCAACACGCATTTGGGATTGTTTCAGTTCAATACGCTCCCATTTGGCATATCATCAGCCCCTGGGATTTTTCAAGGGTTTATGACACAAATTCTAGACGGAATTGAAGGTGTGGTGTGTTACTTGGATGACATCCTCATCTCAGCCCCTGGCAGGCAGGCACATGATGAAAGGTTGGAAGTACTCAAATGCTTTGAGACACACAGTGTAAGAGTGAAGGCACAAAAGTGTGAGTTCTTTCAGAACTAGGTAGAGTACTTGGGTCATAAGATAGACAAGGATAGTCTACACCCCACCAAGGGTAAAGTTGATGTGATCAGGAACGCGCGCACTCTCAGAAATATATCTGAGATACGATCCTTTTTAGGATAAGTGCATTATTGTGTGAAGTTCGTGCCATGTCTGTCCACCTGTTTACATCCCTTGAACGAACTCTTGAGAAAAGATGTACCATGGAAGTGGACACAGGAATGTGACCGAGCTTTCAAGTCATGTAAAGCTCAGTTGGTAGAGAGTCCAATACTTGTTCATTACATTACAATGTCATTAATCCAATGAAGCTAGGATGATACCAACACCAGGAACATGTGGAAAGGCATCCGGGCCATAACAAACTACAAGGCCCCTCAGATGTCTTGTAAGGATGACACAGACTTTCTCAATGAACTCAATAATCATTTCGGCAGGTTTGAGGCACTGAACGCCACTACAGTGAGGAAATTAGAGCCTCAACCAGGAGAACAGACACTGTCTTTTGAAACTGCTGAAGTCCGCAGAATCCTGGAGGGCATTGACAAGCGAAAGGCAGCCGGACCGGATAACATACCGGGGCGTCTGCTTAGGGGATGTGCTGACCAGCTGGCCCTGGTTCTGACAGACATTTTTAACACCTCCCTGAACCAGGCCATTGTTCCATCATGTTTCAAGACAGCCACCATCATACCAGTTCCCAAAAAGTCCACAATAACCTGCCTGAATGATTACCGCCCCGTAGCACTCACACCAATAATAATGAAGTGCTTTGAGAGGCTTATTAAGCAGCACATGGTCTCTAAACTCCCCTCCAGTTTTGACCCGTTCCAGTTTGCTTATCGCCCGAACCGCTCCACAGAGGATGCTATCTCCTCTGCAGTCCACCTGAGCCTACAACACCTGGAGGAGAAGAACACCCACGTGCAGATGCTGTTTGTTGATTTCAGCTCAGCATTCAATACGATAATCCCCCAGCATCTGGTGAGCAAACTGGCACCCCTAGGATTCAATACCACACTATGCAACTGGATCCTGGATTTCCTTTCTGAAAGACCCCAGTCTGTGCGGGTGGGGAAGAACACCTCGGCCATCACACTGAGCACCGGCTCCCCTCAGGGCTGTGTCCTGAGTCCGCTGCTCTTCACATTGATGACACATGACTGTGTCGCCAGGTCCACTACTAACCATATCATCAAATACGCGGATGACACAACAGTAGTGGGCCTCATCCGCAACAACGACGACCAGGCATACAGAGAGGAGGTGGAGCAGCTGGTGAGCTGGTGCAGCAGGAACAACCTTCTCCTAAATGTGGACAAAACCAAGGAGATTGTCGTCGATTTCAGAAGGAAAAATCAGCCCAGTCACACTCCGCTGTGCATCAACAACTTAGCAGTGGAGCAGGTGAAAAACATCAACTTCCTGGGAGTGCATATAACGGATACCTTAACTTGGTCTACAAACATCACATCTCTGGTAAAACGGGCACAGCAGCGTTTGTACTTCCTCCGCAGGATGAGATCACACCTCCACCCTCACCACATTCTACAGAAGCACCATTGAATCAGTCATGACCAGCTGCATCTCTATGTGGTGCGGCGGCTGTACAGCTGCGGACTGGAAGTGCCTTCAGAGAGTGGTGAGGACAGTGGAAAAAATCATTGGGACTTCTCTTCCATCATGGACATTGGTTACAAACGCTGTCTGACAAGAGCTAAGGGCATTACCAGAGCCCCCACACACCCACAATATGGACTGTTTACACTGCTGAACTCTGGGAGGAGGTACCGCAGCATGAAGAGCGGGACAACCAGGTTCTGCAACAGCTTCATCCCCCAGGCCATAAGACTATTGAACTCACAATCAAACCGATGCTAGAACTTTCTTATACATTGCCACTTTAAAAAACTTTCCTACATATCTATTTTACAGAACTATGCACACTAAGCACTTTTACTGATCGCTTGATATAAATGTTATATTCTGCTGCTACTTTGAAGAGTCAATGCAACAAAATTTCATTCAATGTGCACTGTGTCTATGTGTATACCTGAATGACAATTAAAGTTAATCTATCTATCTATCATCTATCATGTGATGCTTCACCATACAGTGTTGGTGCTGTCTCTCATGTGCTGTCTCTCATGTGCTAGTAAATGGAGAGGAGACGCCTATAGCATTTGCGTCTAGTACACTCAGTTACAAATAGAGCAAGAGGATCTTGCATTAAATTTTGGCATTAGGAAGGTTTCACAAATACTTGTATGGTAGAAGGTTTGTAATCGAGACAGATCACCAGCCGTTGACAATGATCCTAAATCCAAAAGCACACATACCAACTCTGGCAGCAGCCAGAATGCAAAGATGGGGCATTGATATTGACTGCATATCAGTATCAGCAATGCTGACGCCATATCTAGATTACCTTTGGAATCGGAGGTTACCCCAAACAGAGAGAACGTGTTTTATTTCTCTCATGTAGATGAGTTACCTATCACTTCAGGGGACATTGGGAAGGCTACTTGCACTGACAGACTTTTGTCAAGAGTGCAGGAGTATGTTACAAATGGATGGCCAAACAAATTGCCGGATTCAGAGGCAGACTGAAACCATTTTTTTGTACGTAGGAATGAACTCTCAGTAGACAAAGGGTGTGTCATCTGGGAAGCGAGAGTTGTAATCCCTGAAAGATACGGAGTGAAATTGCTAGGAGATCCTCCTGATCAGCATTTGGGAATGTGTCTAACAAAGAGTCTAGCTAGAAGCTATCTATGGTGGCCTGGTGCAGAGTTAGATGGGCAACAATTGTTCATTGTGATTGATAGTCACTCCAAGTGGGTTGAGATGTTTCCAATGAACAAAACGACATCCAGCAAAACAATAGACATTTTGCGAGGACTGTTTGCGTCCGATGGATTTCCAGAGGAAATTGTGTCTGATAACGGACCTCAATTCTGTTCACAAGAGTTTGCACAATTCATGAAAGGGAACGGTGTAAAACACACTAGAGTCGCTCCATAGCATTCCGCTTCAAATGGAGCAGCAGAACGCACAGTGCAAATTTTGAAGTGTACATTAGTCAAACAACTGCTGGATCCAAGTCCAAAGAAAAGACAGTTGTCTCTGTTTCACAGACTGGCTAACTTGAGATGATGAACTAAGGAGAGGTTCTGCAGAGGAAGCATTGCTTGTAGTTGAATTGAGTCACCGAGTGGAATGTAGGTGCTTGTTTGCTAACATGGTAATAAAATGGCACATCCATTTCGCCCATCACTTTTAGCAACCTTGGAAAAATAAGATGTCATTAGTCTTTGGACGCACTAATGACATCTTATTCTTCCAAGGTTGTTAAAAGAAACACGTTAGTTACTTTAGACTTTAGAGATACAGCGTGGAAACAGGCCCTTCGTCCTACTGAGTCTGCGTCGACCAGCAATCATCCCGTACACTAGCGCAATCCTACACACGAGGGACAAATTACAATTTTAACCAATCCAAATAGCCTACAAACCCTTACGTCTTTGGGATGTGGGAGGAAACCAGAATACCCGGAGGAAACCTACGCAGTAACAGGGAGAAGTTGCAAACTCCACACAAACAGCACCTACAGTCAGGATTGAACCTGGGTCTCTTGCGCTGTAAGGCAGCAATTCTGCCCCCACTGCTACTTGATAGAATCTGACGAACCATGTGGAATTACAGAATTCTGCTTGTACTAGCACTGAACGATTTATCCACTTAATGCTCCCCCCTTTCCTCTGACATGCGCCTTTGAATTGTTTAAAAAAAAATATATTATCATTGAGTCATTTTTACCACCTTTTTCAGGGAATATAACCTAGGTCATAATTTGCAGAGTGAAAAATAATTTCTCCTCCTCTTCCCCAGGCATTTTTGCTAGTTTCTATACCCTTGCTTCCTCCAATTCAAGAAATGGTCTTTCCTGGTCTGCTCCATTAAACCACTTGTAGAGGAATCCACTGACTGCAGAAAGCAGCTGCTTCAAAGTCCTTGGAGAAAATTCCTTGAAAGCCGTGTGTTATCAGCCCTCGGTATCTATAACATTTCATTTGAGAAGGTGGGGTTACTGTGTTACCGTTTATACTGCTGTTTTCTTTCCAAACATCGACCTCTTCCTGTCAGACCAGCGCCCAGGAAGTGCACCATTAGTTTGGAATCAATCGAGGAATGTGAGGCTTTGGAGATAGACCCCAGTGAAGAGGTGGTGGTGGCACGGAAGGTGTGTATTGCCCATCAATTCTTTGTTTTCTAGTTGTAATCTAATTTCCTGACATTTTACACTCTATCTTGCACCCACCCCCACCCCCACCCCAGTGAACTGGGCAACTCTGGAAAACCTGCTTCTATGTACTTACTAACTAATAAATAGGATACATAGTACATCGGTTTGGAGTGGGTGATTCAGGCATCAACACAGAAAACCTGGCCTGGTTTCTTTGTCCAGCCTCGATGTCTGAACGTGGTGCCCCTCTCCTCACCCAGCAACTCCTCCTCTCCTGCGAGACATGAGGTGTTTGAGTTACTCTCATGTCGTACTCACGCGAATCGGTTTTCAAATGCATATCTCCAATCTCTCTGTTTCAGTACGAAAGAGCGCATTGAATACAAGCCAAGGTGTATGCCAAATCTCGAAATGAATGCAATAAATTTGGTTATCTCATCTTAACCAAAATAAATTCTTAAATGTAGAGACACCTTTCTAGGAATACAGAGAGCAGGAAAAAACAGCTGATGAAGGTTCATCTTTCCCCACCTTCAGCTTGCTGTATAGTGTAAGAATGGATACGTTACCCATCACCAAGGAAACCAAGACTAACCATGGAAGCACTGTCATTTTCTGATTGACTGCGACAGAGGATTGTTTAGAATCTAGACCTCCTGTCCAATAGTTCACCAAGGAATCCACATTGCTTGTTTGCTCATAGAATAGTGCATTCATTTGGACCATAGTATTGAAGCCGCTGCCACCCATTCGTACATTATAATACAGATCTTTATAACATGATAATTAAATACAAATCTTCACATCTGTACCGTGGTATTTTACTAGTTTAATTCTGAAAGAACTGATTAGTTGAGGTTCATAAGAATTAGGTCGTTTGGCCCATCAAGTCAACTCCTTGATTGAATCATGGCTGATCTATCTTTCCTTTGTAACCCCATTCTCCTACCTTCTCCCTATAAACTCTGACACCTGTATTAGGTTGATGTTAGTTAGCTATTGACATCTGTTTCTGTTTTGCAGGCGAAGAGGCGAGTGAATTTCTTCAAGCGCTTATTTACTGCTCGAAAATGAAGACTTTACGGACCAGGTCACGCTACTTGGTCTTGGCGTACTTTGCGACACCACATTTGCTTGTTTACGTGTGCCTGGCGAGACGTTTGTAGATGCACTACAGATGGGAATGACACCAATGTATTTATCAAAGTTGTTAATGAGTTGAACACTGACCTCAGGTGTATAAATGAATACTGTATTGTCAATGTATGAAAAGTATGAACGCAGCTCCCAGCGATGCATGTTGCTGTTGAACCGGCCGACCCCTGTACGGAGCCGATTCAGGGCGACCCACTCTTTGCAGGGCATGTCCGAGCCAGGTGGGGCTTTGGTGTTCGGTGCAACAGTGAATTGAAGAGGTCGGGAAGTCTGTTCCCAGCTGGTTCTCCAAGCTCCTAGTGTGTTGAAACCGGAGCCACAGAGGGTGGCTGCGTGACGGGAGAAGTGGCGACGAGATGACAGGCGTTGAGGTCCCAGTTGCTGTGAGTCCTGGGCGAGGTGGTTCAAAGGATGTTTGGTGTCCGATGGGGCCTTGCTTACCAGCCTGTGGGTGAAGTACTCTCTGCGAAGCTTGGCGGGTGTGATACCTGCGAGCACTGGCAGAAGATCCGGAGTAGGACGTAGGCAGCCGGTGATGATCTGCATGGTGTCGTTGAGGATGGCGTCTAGCTTGCTTGTATGAGCGCTGCGGCATCATGCTGGGGCGGTGTACTCAGCGGCGCTGTACACGAGTGCAACAGACTGGTTCAGAGAGTAGATATCCTGGCGCCCCATGACGATCCAGCCAAGCAATGCAGGAGGTTCCGCGCCGAGCTTCAAGGAGTGCTTGTAGGTCAGCTGCCGATCTAGTTTCAACCCAAGGTATGTAGGAAATGGGTTATAGGGTAGGGGTGACACATTGAGGGTGACGGTTAGCTGGCGTTGAGCTTTCTTGTTCAGGTGAAAGGCCGTTGTGGTGGTTTTTGCCACACTCAGTTTTAGTCTCCAGGTCTTAAGGCAGCCCGCGAAAAGTACTATATCCCTCATGTTTGACCAACTCCTGTCCGAATGCAGTCGGGCCAGGTCATCTCTGTATACATACTGGCGCTAGTTCGTGCATGGCATATCGCTGATGAAGAGATTAAAGAGCATGGGAGCCAGTACCGAGCCTTGGGGGACTCGGTTTCTTAGCCGTTGCAGTCGGCTAGATTGTCCATCGCTGGTCTTGAGTACAAAACTGCAGTTGGCCGGGATGTTAGCAAGGGACCGCACTAAATGGCGGTCAGTAATGGTGTGGAGGAGCTTCAAGATCAGGCCCTGGTGCTACACTGTATCGTAGGCGGCAGTGAGGTCCACCTGTGTGACACTCGCCTTGCAAACCTTTTCCAAACTGCCTTCGATGTCATTGGTCAGCTTGACTATTTGGTGGGTAGTGCAGCGTCCCGTACAAAAGCTTGTACAGGACACAGAGGAGTGAGATGAGTCGATGGTTCCTTGGGTCGTACACACGCTTGTTTGATTTTGGTAGTGCAATGACGGTGGCTTTCCACCAGATCTTCGGAATGGACTGACCAATGAGGCAAGAGGAGTAGAACTCACGGAGCCAGACCTGGCATTTAGGACCGCAGTGTTTCAGGAATTCTGGGGGGATGTTATCAGGACCCTGGGCTTTTCCGCATTTCAATTGAGTGATGACAGGAGAGAATTCTGCAGAGGAAAAGGCTGCTGACTGGAGCCCATCAGTGCCTGGAGCTTTCCAAAGATTAGTGGTTTCCTGTTTGACAGAACGAGTATGATTCTTGTCCGTGTCTTTGATGTTGCCGTTGGCCAGGAGCTGGTGGGCGACGGAGTTGGACGTGACAGGGCAATGCTTTGGGCGGGTACTTCGACCGGTTGAGGCGATTGAAGGTCTTCCATTCCATCCTACAGCAGTGTGTGAAGTCAATTCCTTGGACTGTCTCTTCCCACCATTCTCTGCGCTTTTTGTCAAGGTGGATTGCCAGTTCCGTAGCCTTGGAGGCAGCCTCTTCACCAGGTTCAGCGTCCAGGAATGCGTCGTAGCATGCATCACACTCTTCGTCCCATGTGGGGATGTACCGGCAATGATAGCAGCGAGGAATGGAACTCTTCGCAGCCCTGATGAGTTTACAGAAGGCTGTGTAGGCTTTGTCCAGATTGGTGGAGGTGGGGGTGGGAAGGCTGTCGATCCAGAGGTCCACCAGACTTGTGAACTGGTCTCACCTGGCCTTGCGGAAATTCCACCTCTTCGCAGGGTTGGTTGGGAGAAGCTCGATGGGGTTGTCTGGGATAATCAGAGATGGGCGATGTTGTGATTTTGGGAAGTGATCCAGGATGATACGGTGTGAGGATGGTCCATTCAGGTTTGCAAAAGCCAAGTCAATGTTGGTAGTGGTGTTCCACCTGCCAGAGTGGAAGCTGTCCGGTTGTTTTGGGTCGTACAGGAGTTGAACGGCAGTAGCTGAGGCCCAGTCTGCTAGTGCAGCGGCATCTGAGTTAGTTGAACGGTAGCCCCAGGTGGTGCTGTGGCAGGTAAAGTCTTCGGCGCAGATGCAGGGCGAACCAAAGGTGGGGATGGAGTCTTTGTGGAGCTTGGTAGAAGGTGGCTTGTATACATTGATGACCGTGACACCTTCGACTTGCCTTGTTGCCCATTCCACGTCGGAGTCAGGAGGGGACACCAATCGCTTTCCATTTTGCTGTGTTCCTTACAAAAGTGGCAATCCCGTGGGTGTCACTCTTGGTGCAGGCTGCCAGGGTATAACCAGGGATCTTCAGATGGGAGCTATCACTTTTGTGAGTCTCTTGGAGCAGGATTGCAATGACTTTGTGGGTCTGTAGCAGATGTTCAATGATGGTGGTCTTGGCGTTGGTGAGGTCTTCCGCATTCGGCTGCAGCAGGGTGATGCCATCCGGTTCGACATCTGTAGATGCCCGCCCTAAAAAGGGCGCACGCTCCTGGTTGGCGCCGAGCTGCGGCGACTGAGGTTGCATTAGGGCTGCAAGCTGTTGTTGTTCATTGTTATTTCTGCTGCTGTCTATGTTTGTTGCCGTTTGCCTGACTGAGGTCAGTTGACGGGGCTCATCACAGGGAGGTCGACAACATGAGCCCTATGTGTTATACAAAACGGTTATATACCTTTATACAGGACGAAATCCGGCCTGTTCAGCGGGTAGTTGGGGGTCGACGATTGGATCGAGCCGGGCCAGGAGAAGCCGTTCGAGAAGCTTGTACGGGACACAGAGGAGTGAGATGGGTCGATGGTTCCTTGGGTCGTACACACGCTTGTTTGGTTTTGGTAGCGCAATGACGGTGGCTTTCCGCCAGATCTTCGGAATGGACTGACCAATGAGGGAAGAGGAGTAGAACTCACGGAGCCAGACCTGGCATTTAGGACCGCAGTGTTTCAGGAATTCTGGGGGGATGTTATCAGGACCCTGGGCTTTTCAGCATTTCAATTGAGTGATGACAGGAGAGAGTTCTGCAGAGGAAAAGGCTGCTGACAGTAGCCCATCAGCGCCTGGAGTTTTCCAAAGATTAGTGGTTTTCTTTTGACAGAACGAGTTTGATTCTTGTCTGTCTCTTTGAATTGGCCGTTGGCCAGGAGCTGGTGGGCGATGGAGTTGGCCGTGACAGGGCAATGCTTTGGGCGGGTACTTCGACCGGTGAGGCAATTGAAGTTCTTCCAAGCCACCCTACTGGAGTGTGTGAAGTCTATTCCTTGGACTGTCTTTTCCCACCGCCCTCTGCGGTTCTTGATCGAGGCAGGTTGCCAGTTCCGTAGCCTTGGAGGCAGCCTCTTCACCAGGTTCAGCGTCCAGGAATGCGTCGTAGCATGCGTCACACTCTTCGTCCATGTGGGGATGTACCGGCAATGATAGCCGCGAGGAATGGAACTCTTCGCTGCCCTGATGAGGAATTTGCAGAAGACTCAGTAGGATTTGTCCAGGTTGGTGGAGGAGGGGGTGAGGAGGCTGTCGATCCAGAAGTCTACCAGACTTGTGAACTGGTCCCACCTGGCCTTGCGGAAATTCCACCTCTTCGCAAGTTTGGCTGGGACCGGCTCAATGAGGTTGTCCGGGATAATCAGAGATGGGCGATGTAGTGATTTTGGGAAGTGATCCAGGATGATACGGTGTGACGATGGTCCATTCAGGTTTGCAAAAGCCAAGTCAGGGTTGGTAGTGGTGTTCCACCTGCCAGCGTGGAAGCTGTCCGGTTGTTTAGGGTCGTACAGGAGTTGAACGGCAGTAGCTGAGGCCCAGTCTTCTATTGCAGCGGCATCTGAGTTAGTTGAACGGTAGCCCCAGGTGGTGCTGTGGCAGTTAAAGTCTCCGGTGAAGACGCAGGGCGAACCAAAGTTGGGGATGGAGTCTTTGTGGAGCTTGGTAGAAGGTGGCTTGTATACATTGATGACCGTGACACCTTCGACTTGCGTTGTTGCCCATTCCACGTCGGAGGGGAAACTGCAATCGCTTTCCATTTTGCTGTGTTCCTTACAAAAGTGGCAATCCCGTGGGTGTCGCTCTTGGTGTTGGCTGCTCAGGTATAACCAGGGATCTTCAGATGGGAGCTATCACTTTTGTGAGTCTCTTGGAGCAGAATTGCAATGACTTTGTGGGTCTGTAGCAGATGTTCATTGATGGTGGCCTTGGCTTTGGTGAGGTCTTCCGCATTCAGCTGCAGCAGGGTGATGCCATCCGGATCGACACCTGTAGATGCTCGCCCTAAAAAGGGCGCACGCTCCTGGTTGGCGCTAAGCTGCGGCGACTGAGCTCAGTTGAGAGTGCTCACCACAGGGAGGTCGACAACATGATTCCTATTTGTTATATAAAACAGTTATATAAAAGCTCTAAATGCAAAATTATGTATATTTTTGAAGTGTTAAGAAAGGTTATTTAACTGTTCCTGGGGAGTTAGGATATCAGAGAGAAATTATATTGAGAGATTATATTTCTACTTGGAAATGCGTCTGTACATTTAAAGTGGTGCTGCAGATTTGAGGAAAGCACTGAGTACATTAGAATATAATCTATTACTCTCATGTTCGTTATGTTGCCACTAGGGTACAATTTAGAAATGCACTTTTGTTAATTATTTTGTTTGACAAAGTTTTTATTAAAAGTTACAATCCGTTTTGACTGTTTTATCACCTGTATTTATATTTGAGTGAAAATCGCGACCAAAAGATGGCCTTAAATTGTGTTACTTGTTTACTGCCATAATGTCACTGCCATAATGTCTCTACCATAGTGGCTACCAGGGGTATTTAGCTGCACCTTGACCCACTGCACTTCTATGGTAGCACAAGTATGCTGGCCACCAGCATTAAGGATGTCACACCCCAGCCACTCCGCCCCTCTCCCATCAGGCACGAGGTATTGAAGTTTGTAAACACACACCTCCAGATTGAGAGACAGTTTCTTTCCAGCTGTTATCAGGCAACTGAACCATCCCACCAACAATTAGAGAGCAGTCCTGAGATACTATCTACCTCATGGGAGACTCTCAGACTATCTTTAATCGGACTTCATCTTGCACTAAAGATTATTCAAATTATTCCCTTTAACATCTGTACACTGTGGATGGCTCGATTGTAATCATGTATTGTCTTTCCGCTGATGAGTTTGCACGCAACACAAGATTTACACATGACAATAAACTAAACAAACTAACTGGTATTCAGTTGGAACTTGACTCTCCACAATGGATGTAATCTTGGTACAGATAAGTTTCAAGCAAGTTGTGCGCGTTGCACTTTATTTCAGTCTTTTAATTATTGTCCCGCTGAGTTATTAAATATATGGTTTTGCTGGCAAGGCATTGATTACATAGAACAAAGAACACTACAGCACAGGACCTGGCTCTTCAGCCCACCGTCTGTGCCCAACATGATGCCAAGACATATCCTTATCTACCTGCACATAATTCATATCCCTCCAATCACTGTATAACCAAATGCTCATCTACAAGTCTCTTACTTGCACAATTGTACCGACCTGCACCCCCAGCAAGCTCCAGGTGCTTCCACAAATCCCCTTTAAACTTTATCCCTATCTTCTTAAAGATGGGAGAGATAGATCAGCCATGATTGAATGGCAGAGTAGACTTGATGTGCTGAATGGCCTAATTCTACTCCTTTCACTTATGACCTTAAAGTTAATAATTCTCATTTAATATTTTCACCCTGGGAAGTAGGTTCAGACTGTCTACCTCATCTATGTGCCTCACATAATTTTATTTACTTCTAACCAGTCACCCCGCATCCTCTGACTTTCCAGAGAAAACAATCTAAGTCTGTCCAACCATTCCCTGTACCTAATACACTCTAATCCAGGCATTATTCTGGTAAACCGCCTCTGCACCCTTCCCAAAGCCTCCAAATCCTTCTTATATTGGGACAACCAGAACTGCAGGCAACACTGTAAATGGGAAATGAGTCTGAAGAATGGTCTCGATCCAAAATGTTGTGTATTGCTTTTCCCCAGAGATGCTGCCTAACCTGCTGAGTTACTCCAGCTTTTTGAGTTTGACTCCAAATGCAGCAAAACCAAAGTCCTATAAAGCTGCATCATGACTTCCGGACTCATATTCCCACTGCCTGGGGTAGGAGATTGCAAACTTCATGAGGTCCACCCTGTTTTGACGAATGCAATGCACCTGGTGTGCACAAACATAAGATCAAACATAACAAGTTGTCTAACAACTTTGGGCTGTGCACACCATACGAATGAAGAAGATACTCAATGCCCTGACCTATGAAAACAAGCATACCATATGCCTTCATTTACCACACTGACCCATTGTAATGCCACTTGCAAGTTATAGACTTGGACCACAAAATCCCTCTGTACATCAATGCTGTTAAGGCAGTCATGCCATTGATTGTAGAAACAAAGAACTGCAAAAGGACAAAGTGCTGTTAGTAGCAGGTCAGGCAGCATCATCGTAGAACATGCACAGGTGAGGTTTCAGTTTGAAATCCCATTATTGGTGTACCAATCCTAGTGAATGTATCCTGCTTGTGTAGCAAGCTATAGTCACAGAAGGCTCCAAAATATTTGGCATGCTGAAGAACCAAGAGGCCAGTGAAAATGAGGAAGTATAAAAGGTATATGAGGATAATAATAAAAGGTATTGTATTGGTTAATGAGTCTGAAACCTGATACACCTTAAACATCTGATGATCTATATCCCAGTTTGAAAAATATGCAAGGGATCACTGCAGTGTGGTAGCTTTTTCCAGGTCTAAGTTCACAAAGAACCTTCACAATTGACCAAAGGCTGTGCTAGTACATTGAACACGATGGTAAATTTCATCAGAGATGTCTGATTTTCTGCGAGATTGCTCCTGAGTTACAAGAAGTGATCAACATTTTCCAAGGTCTAACTGTGAAGATTAGTTATCAATGAACATGCTCCTTGGCCCAATTCTGACCAAGATTCCCATCTAAACTTGTCCTATTTAGTCCATAGCCCTCCAAACCTTTCATATCCATGTACCTGTCCAAGTGCCTTTTAAATGTTGTTATTGTACCTGCCTCAAATACCTCCTCTGACAGCTCATTGCATGATCCCATCACTCTCTGAACATGGAAGACTATTGGGCAGCTAAACTGCTTCAGTGATTGATTCAGTGAATATTACCCTAATTACTGAGTAGAATTACTGCTTTGTTTGATAAGGGGGCAAAACAAAATCTTTCACATCTCCCGGAACAGGCAATCGGGATATCATTCTGATCACCATAATGCAGCACTCTCAGTACTGCACGACAATACTGGGAGCATCAACCAACCCTTCCTAATCAAAGGCAAGAATACAACTGAATCGAGTGGGCACTTAATAAAGGTCACTTGTCTTTCAGTATGTTTGTACTGAAAACACAGAAAGGTTCGCCTGGACCATTGAAAGAACGAGGTAATACTTAAAAATGGCAAGATTTTTTGGATTACGAAATAAAAGCTTCACGATTAAAGAAAAATGTTGCATCATCTGATGGGTGTGGCCATTTTAACTTTTATTGGAAATTTTGAATAATTGTTTAATTGGAATCAGGTTTCAAGGGTTTAATCAATGGTTAATTAGTTTCATTTGCAGCTATCAGCAGAGATGCTGGCTGTAAATCCGTTACATTTTGTGAGAAGGTTCAGCTTTCAATAGCTAATGAGGTCTACTTTTTGTAGGATTTTTGTAGGAATTTAAAAAAGAGTATGATTGGGGACATTCTCCCTGATGTCCTGCCTAATTCTGGGAGACGTGACCTGTTTTTTCTCTCATTGCCATTTTTGAACATTCCTACACAAAAAGTTAATATTTCAGAAGTATTTCATTAGCTGTAACTATTTCTGTGAAAGGGAAATGCTTTATAACTAGAGTCATCGAGTCTTCTAGCGGAGAAACGGCCTCTTCGGTCCAACCTGCTCACACCGGCCAACATGCCGCATCTGCACTGGTCCCACCTGCCTGCATTTTGCCCATATCCCTCTAAATTTATCCTATACATGAAACTGTCTAAATTAGATTAGATTAGATTAGATAGCCTTTATTGTCATTCAGACCGAAGTCTGAACGTTGTTCAAAGGAACAATGTTTCTTCAATGTTGTGATAGCAGTGGCAACTACCTCTTCCGGCAACTAGTTCTATACACCCACCTCTCTTGGTGTGAAAAGGTTACACTACAAACAATTAAAAAAAAAAATATTTTAGAAACTTGAACATTACATTATTGTAAAATCATGAACAGCACCGTAGTGCAGCAGGTAGAGAGCTACAGAAATAAACCCTTGGATTAATCAAAACCTGGACGCTGTTTCAGCTGAGATAAGGGAAGTTGTGCGCTCCAAAGCAATATCTGGACATGGCTGAGTGATGGATAAGGTTTCTACACATTACGAATAATAGCATCTGTTTATGATCACTTGTGTTTTAAGTTCACAACACTTCAGACAGATGCCACCAACTATTTCATCCCATGGTTTTGTGAAGGCTGTGGATGTTCAGTCAGTTCCTGCAGACATCCACAACTGTTGGACTCTCTCTTTTTTCTCTTGCTTGAGTTCGGTCCTGATTGTACAGAGAGAGGGTTGAACAATTAAATATCTGTAGTACACAAACTGCTGGAGAAACTCAGCGGGTGCAGCAGCATCTATGGAGCGAAGGAAATAGGCGACGTTTCGGGATCTGGAGTTTGATTGAGGTTTCCTTCGCTTTACTCAATATACTGCTGATGAAAGACATCTTTTTGCAAGCTTTTGCATCATGTGAACAAGAGAAAGGTACCGAGCACCTCAAACCTGTTTGGTCCTTCGGCAAGCATATGCTTGGTCTCTAATCCATTTCCCTGAGTTTGATGGAGACACATGAGGCTGCAGATACTGCAATCGTGGAGTCACAGAGTCATGCAGTATGGAAACAGGCCCTTCGGCCCAACTTGCCCATAACGACCAACATGTCCCATCTACAATAGTCCCACCTGCCTGCGTTTGGCCCATAGCCCTTTAAACCTGTCCTATCCATGCAACAGTCAGGAGCAGCGATCAATCTGCTGGAGGGACTCAGTTGGTCAGGCAGCAACCCTGGAGAACATGAAGAAGGTTCCTGACCTGAAACGTCCCCTATGCAAGTTCGCCAGGTATGCTGCTGCCTGACCCACTGAGTTGAACTGATGATCAGCCATGAGTAGGAGGGGTGGTGGTGTCGGCGGTAAGCGAAGGTCTGAAGGTCAGACAGCTGGCCAGGCTGCCGACCGACAGGGCCACAGGCGAGGCACTGCTGCTGCACTGCATGGGCTGCACTACGTCGGGATGGGTGAGGTGGGGCGGGATGCGGCGCTCCGACCCGACAGTCCCCTCTTTTTTTCTACATATCTATGGGGGAAATGGACAGGTCAGTGCTCATCTGCTCGAGAACAGTACAGCACAGAAACAGGCCCTTTGGCCCACAATGTCCATGCTGAATATGATGCCAGGTTAAGCTTATCTCTAGTCTGAAGGAGGGTCCTGACCAGAATCATCCTCCACAGATGCTGCCTACCGCATTCAGTTACACCAGCACTTTGTGTTGTGTTCAAGATTCCAGCATCTGCAGTTCCTTGTGTCTCCACTATGCTCGTATTCTCTGCTTGCTCCTGATCCTTATATATCCTTTCTTTCTTCCACTTCCCTCTAACGATGCTCTCAGCTCTCAGCTCTTTTTTACATTTACTATCTGTTTCCCCATGATTTATTCCTTTCTTTGGTTCCTTCCTCTGCGATCGAGATCTGGTTTCTGTGACAGCAACAGGCTAAAGGGAAAGAGAGACTTGAATGCCAATCATACTTTGCACAGTGCCTCAGCTGGTAGAGCTGCTGCCTCGAAGCACCGGAGACCCAGGTTCGATCCTGTCCTCGGGTGCCGTCAGTGTGGAGTTTGCAGGTTTACTCCACGTTTCCTCCCACGTCCCAAAGATGTGCAAGTTTGTGGGTTAATTGGGTCTGTAAAATTGCTCCTAATGTGTGGGGAGTGGATGGGAACTTGGGTGGGATAACATGGAACTAATGTGAATGGGTGATCGATGGTTGGCGTGACTCGGTGGGATGAAGGGCCTCTCTCCATGCTGTATTGTTCAATTAATCAAACCTCCCAATAGACAATAGATGCAGGAGTAGGCCATTCGGCCCTTCGAGCCTGCACCGCCATTCAATGTGGTCATGGCTGATGGTTGTCCCCAAACATTTCACAATCAATGACGTACTCTTGCACTGGTGCAGAGCAGGAGCCGATCGAACACACAGTAAGATCCCACGGAACGGAAGACACTGTGGTGATGTGATTGGGAAATGGCTGAAGGTTGAACTAGGAAATCTTTGCCTCTTCATCTCAGTTCCACGCCATTGGTGACATCCCCCTGCATATCTCCAACACAGCAGCTCTGGAGATAGACATTCTGGAGTCACTCAGCAGGGCAGGCAGCTTTTCTGGAGAGAACGAACGTCTCGGGTCGAGACCCTTCTTCAGACCCTCCATCCGTCCCAGTCCCTCCAGAGATGCTGCATGACCCGCTGAGTTACTCCCCCATCTTGTGTCTACCTTTGATGTAAACCAGCATCTGCAGTTCCTTCCTACACAGCAGCTCTGGAACGGCTTGGCCTGTGGAGGTGGACCTTGTGACTCAGCTGAGGCCAGTGAGGTAGACAGGGTGACTCATGGGACATGTGTGGGAGGGACATGTCGGGCGCGGTGGGACATCTGCCCCACCCCATTTTCATGGCTGAACCTGCCCTTACCTGTCTGATGCAGTCTCCATGAGGGTGGAGAGTTGGGGGAGGCTGCTCACTGTAGAGGTCGGCCTGACATCAGGCCTAACGGGCAAGGCCATCCAGTGGCCACTCAGTGGACAGCATCAGGCCTGGAGGTCAAGGGTCACTGTGTGGCAACTAGATTTGTAGGCCATGGGTCACTTCAACTACAGATCTGGACAGGTGATGTGTCAGGTCAGTGCCATGATTGTGTGGACAAGATCAGGTCTGAAAGTCACAGGTCACCGTGTGGACAACAGCACTGCTGAAGGTCAGGGGTCACTGTGTGGCGAATGGCAGGGGTGAAGGTCAGGGGTCACTGTGTGGACAACGCCAGGTCCAGAGGTCAAGGGTCACTATGTGGCCAACAGCAAGGCTGAAAGTCAAGGGTCAGGTGCTCTATCGCTATAAAGTTCTTTCACAACATACCTGCTTTTCTTTTCTCCAGAGGCTGAGTACAGGACCAATTCACTGCCGGGTGGTTTCCCCTCCCTCCTCAATATGGCATTTAGTTACAGCTCATTGATAGCACCATAGAGCCAGAAGTTGATGCATTCAGTTACCACTCAACTTGTAATATCACGGTGGGTTAGGTATTGGTTTGGTTCATTATTGTCATTACACTGAGATACAGTGAAAAAAGATTTTACATGTTATCCGACCAAATCATACTATACCCGAGTACAATCCGACCCAAAACGTCACCCATCCTTTTTCTCCAGAGATGCTTCCTGGAATGCTGAGTTGCTCCAACACTTTGGGTCTATCTTTATATAGAGGTACAACAGGCAATGTAAAGAGATAAAAACCAGAGTACAGAATATAGTTTTACAGTTTTGCTCATTATAGTTGCAGAGATAAAGTCTAAGTCCACAATGAGGTAGGTTGGAAGATCGGGACACTCTAACTTATGGGAGGACCGGCCCGCTCAGTCATCAGAAAACAATGGGGAAGAATCATTTCCTGGGTCTGGTGGTCTGTGCTTTCAATCGTTTGTATCTTTTGCTTGACTCAAGAGGGGAGAAGGTAGAATAACTGGGATGAAAATCTTGAGAGCCAGCATGGAAACAGGCCATTTCGGCCCACCGAGTCCATTCCGACCAGCAATAACCCATACAGTAGTTCTACCCTACACACTAGGGACAAGTTACAGAAGCCAAGTAACCTGCAAACGCTGCCTCAAAAAGGCTGCTAGCATCATCAAGGATCCACACCATCCTGGCCACTCACTCATCTTCCCGCTGCCTTCAGGTAGAAATACAGGAGCCTGAAATCTGCAACATCCAGGTTCAGGAATAGCTCCTTCCCCACAGCCATCAGGATATTAAACTCAATTCAAACAAAACGCTGAACATTAATAGCCCAACGCACTTTTTCTGCTCATTTATGTGTATGTATATATATATATTCAATGGTATATGGTCACACTGATCTGTTCTGTATTTATTTATGCCTACTATGATCTGTATAGCTGAAGCAAAGCAAGAATTTCATTGTCCTATCTGGGACACATGACAATAAACTCTCTTGAATCTTGAATCTTGAACCTGCATGTCTTTGGAATGTGGGAAGAAACCAGAACACTCGGAGAAAACCCACGTGTTCACGGGGAGGATGTACAAACTCCGTACAGACAGCACTCATAGTCAGGATTGAGCCCGGGTCTCTGGCGCTGTGAGGCAGCAACTCTCTTGCTGCGCCACCGTGCCTGAATATGTTGGTTGCCTGGTGGTGAGGCTGCTCTGTGTGATGGACTGGGCTACATCCACACCTCCCTGCAATTTCTTGTGGTCTTTGGCAGAGCAGTTCCCAAACCAAGCTGTGATGCTAATTCCCAATTATCAGAAAGTGAAAGGCACTCAAAGACTTGTCAGACACTCATTGATGCTTATCCAGATGACATGAACAACACTTTGTCTACAGAGCTTCAGCAGTTCCATTCATATGTTCTTCATAAGTTTAAAACAACCAAGAAAACATCTTTCACTCACATGGAACTTTACAACACAATTACAGAAGACAAACTAGAGTGCCTTTCCAAATTTTGAAATTGCCTTAAGAATATTTTTAACATTAATGGTCACCAACTGCACAACAGAGAGGTCTTTCTCACAACTGAAACGTGTAAAAAACCCAAATTGATCAATTATGCTTCAAGGAAGACTGGACTCACTGTGTATATTAACAATTCAAGCAGACATTCTGAGAAGTATTAATTTCGAGGATGTTATCAGTGATTTTGCGAAAATGAAATGTAGAAAAATGCCTTTCAGGTCATGAATATTGGAACTTTGATACATTTAACTTGTGAAATATTAAAATAGATGTTGTATTACATTTTTGTAGAACTTTATGTAGCCCAAGCTTGGCTTAGTTTGTACAGTATATTGTGTTATCATATGAATAATTTTTTGTACTGCTGCAACCTGCATTGTATATCTGGTCAGACAGGTCAACAACTAAAATGGACTGGGTCAGTGTGGAAAGGAGGGGGGCACTAAGATTGGTCAGTGCTTAGAGCACCAGTGAGCCTTAATCCGCCCCTGGCCATCCACCTGCCCACTTAGTGAAAGATATCCGAGGCCAATTGTAGGCAGGAAGGCACAAAAATTATGAAATAATGACAGATAATGACATATTGCAATATCTCAAAACAGCAGTTTCTGATAGATGTACTAATGTAGTTTCCATTTGAATTGCGCACACACACCTTCTGATTACGTTATCTTGTTTATAGGATGACAACTGCGTTAAAGCTTTTCAACATGTGTGTTCTGATGATCACAGGGAGCTTGTACCATCCCCGCCTCCAGAGTGACCAGTACCAACAGCAGATAGAATGGCTCCAGAGCAAAATGGAGGGGAAAGGTAACCATCAGCCTAATATAAAGATCCATTTATCTGCAGATCGGGAAGATTCACCAAAAAAGATCTGGAACAACTATATTACGCTCGTACTGGTCATAATTCAGGTCTTGGGACTCTGGAGAGGTGACATTTTGCCAAATAATCCCCAGGACGATGATAATGAGGAAGAGCAGGAAGAAATGCAAGATGAAATTCCTCGAAGACCACACAATAATATTTTGAATAGCCCTGATCAAAATGTGCTGGATCAGTTCTACAACATTGAAAATGGGAGCCAAGAACCAACTGTGGCCAGTAAATTTGTAAAATGTTTTGTGGACAGACTTTTAGAAGCCGGTCGGAATCTTTACTCCGTGGAGCTCAGAGCTGATCCTCGACGACTGTGTGGGCATTGGAAGTCAGTTTGAAAAATGGAGCTGTAAGATACCATCCGTATATGATATTTTGGTTCCAATTTTTCTCCAGGATGGTTATTGTTTTAAACCAGAGATCTGTTCCTGTGACGTTCCACGTGAGAAACAGAGTTTCGGCAGGATTCTCATGGTTACAGCAAACAACGCTAACCTGGCTACCCAATGTGAAACCAATGAACCTGAAGGGGACATTATTTGTCTTATTCACAACAAAGGATTTGAACCTGATGTTCATTCCCATGGTCTTGCTTCTATCATGGATTCCGATTGTTATTTGGATTATAAGAAGGTAGTGAAATGGTTCAGGGTTTTATTATCCAAATCATGGAAGAAAATTTGTGATCAAAATGATTTGGAAATTACCTTCCACAATATGACTGGTTGCTGTGGTTTAAAAGTACAATATCAGTCAGGACGAACTATTCACATCAAAGTTTTTCCTGCTGTGAGGCTGAAGGGTTCCGATGTCCATCTTGTACCTCGTTTTTCCAATTTCCCCAAGAAAAGTACAGTACCCACTTTCTACTGGCACATTTCCTGTGCTGTCTGTGAGTACAGGTTTCTCAAAATCATGACCAAAAATATCTCCAAAAGCTCCTGTCACCTCAAGTGCCTTCAAATACTGATCATTCTGACTGAAAAAGTCTGCCATTCACCAGACCAGCGATATGTTCTTGGCTCCTACATCTTTAAGACTGTCCTGATGCATTTGCTATTAAGTCAGCCATATTCAAACTGGCAGGAATGTCACCTGGAACATCGGTTCAGAGATGTGTTCAAATATCTTGGAAAATGTTTGGATGAGAAATGCCTACACAGATTTATAATTGGATATCAAACATTTCCTCAACAAATTGGAATTCCAGAATTTCTTCTAAAAGCAGAGCCTATAAATCTCTTCCCGTCATTTGTAACAGGAAATGAATCTCACTGTCACTCAAGGAATATCAGAAAATATTAAGGGACATGGGACCCCTGATGATGGAGTGCATTAAAAAAAATACAACAGCTGAGTGAAAACATTGCCTTTGCTCCCAGTAGACTCAAGGAACTGAAAATGTTGGCTCATGACATTTTGTTCCCAGATTGGGAGCAAAATTATTTAAGCGATCTAATATTTACATTATTGTTACAAATAAAATTAATAGGTTTTTAATTTTCAACTGTGCTTTTAGAATAAAATTAGTAGATTTCTCCAAAAATAAACTTTGTTCATAATAAAAATGCATACAAAAAAATTCCATAAACTCTACACATGCACTTGTGTCTACACATGCACTTGTGTCATTTTCAATAATGTTTGCAAATATTCTTAATCAAAATACCGTTGCTTCTCATGTAGCCGCCTGGGATTATATCCCTTTCCTTGTTTGAGTGTCCCACCGGACTCTGCCCATCAATGCTCGGCAGCAGAAGGACCCTAGACCGTGGTCCCCATCCCACAGGAACTTGGCACCAGCTGCATCAAGCTTCAGAGCGCCAACCAGTTTGGGTAGACCAAAGAGCATCTTTCATCCAGTTGATGGTCTTCCTACAATACGACGTCCATCCGGGAACATCAATGTGACATTGGGGACAGCCTGTAAAGCAGAGAGTGCTCTGTTACGGAGCTATTTGAATTGTTACAAAGACCCTTCCATCCTTCTCCAGACTCTCTTTGCAAATATACACTTTGAAAAATGGTTGGCCACTGCCTCCTGTCTATAGCAGTAGTCGGTGCGGGAGCTGCTACTCTTCACGTTGTATATCCGTGATTTAGTTGAGGGAATTGAAGGCTTTGTGGTCAAGTTTGCAGTTGATATGAAGATTGGTCCAGGGGCAGGTAGTATAGGACCTCCTGTAGAAGGACTTGAACAGGTTGGAGAAATGGTGAATGAAGTGGCAGATGGCAATACAGTGTAACACAGTATGGAGTCATGCATTTTGGCAGTAGGAATAAAGAAATAATAATAGATTATTTTGTAAATGGGGAGAGAATTCAGAAGTCAGAAGTGCAAAGAGACTTGGGAGTCCTGGTACAGGATTTCCAAAGCTTAATTTGCAAGTCAAATCGGTAGTAAGGAAGGGAAAATGAATTATTGTATTCATTTCTAGAGAACTAGAATATAAAACAGGTATGTACGTAATGCTGAGATTTTATAATGCACTGGTCAGACCGCATTTAGAATATTGTGATCAGTTTTGAGCCCCATATCTAAAGAAGGATGTGTTCATGTTAGAGAGGGTCCAGAGTAGGTTTACAAGAATGATCCCCAAAAGGATTGGTTTAACATATGATGAGTGTTTTTATGGCACTGGGCCTGTACTCTCTGGTGTTATGAGGGACCTCATTGAAATATACCGAATAGTGAAAGTATTGATTAGTACGGGTGTCCTTCTCTCCACCAATAAAGCGAGGTCTTGGTACTTGATAGTGAGTTTGTCGAAGAGGCATTTCACCAGACAAACTAGGCAGTCTGCACAAAAAACTACACCACGGGATTCATCAAGTCATGCCCTGCAGAGCCTGCAGAATGTTCCTCACTGCCCGGTGGATTTGTTAAAGATGTTGGAAGAACTTTTTCACACTGGTCAAGTAGTACAACAATTTACTGCTGAATACGCAGCATTGATGCCAAGCCATCCTTCACAACAACAGAGATAGATTGAACCTCAGTAAGTAATGACCCTTGGTGCCCATGTGCTTTTTCTCTACGCACAGCCCGATGCAGCCATATACCATCAGGGTGAGGGATGGGATCTCATATGGGCAGAGACAGGTGAGAGGTAGGTATGGAGGGTGGTGAGAGAAAGTTTAGTGGACAGAATAGACAAGTGAAAGGCGGAGAACGAGGAAGGAGGAATGGTTTAAATTGCACGTATTTTAATGCAAAGAGCCTGACTTGTAAAGCAGTGCAGCTTAGGGCAGTGATAGGTACGTGCAACTGGGATGTTTTGGCCATTACTGAAACCTGGTTAAGAGAGGGGCAGGACAGGCAGCTCAATGTTCCTGGGTACAGGAGATTCTGGAGAGACAGCAGTGATGAATTGGAACACCAATATTAGGCTCATACTGGTCATAATTCGGGACTTGGGACGCTGGAGAGGTGACATTTTGCCACATAATTCCCATGACTATAATAAGGAGGAAGTAATGTGAAATGGAGTTCCTCGAAGACCTCACAACAATATTTTGAATACCCCCGATCAAAATGTTTTGGATCAGTTCTACAACATCTGCATTCAAAATGGGAGCCAAGAAGAAATTGAAACCTGTGAATTTGCAGAATGTTTTGTGGACAGTCTTTTAGAAGCCGTTCGGAATCTTTCTTTGGAGCTCAGAGGTGATCCTTGAAGAATGTGTGGGCATTGGGAGTCCGTTTGAAAAATGGAGCTGCAAGATAGCATCCGTATATGATATTTTGGTTCCAATTTTTCTCCAGGATGGTTATTGTTTTTGAGGGGGAGGAGAGAGGGGGGAGGAGAGAGGGGGGAGGAGAGAGGGGGGAGGAGAGAGGGGGGGGGGGGGAGAGGGAGGGAGAGAGGGGAAGGGGTGGAGTGAACAGGATAGCGGGTGTGGAGGGGATTTAGGGGAGGGAGCGAGGGAGGGGATGGAGGGGAGGAGGGGAGAGAGAGAGAGGGGGGAGAGAGGGGGGAGGGCGGAGGAGAGAGGGGGGAGGAGAGAGGGGGGAGGAGAGAGGGGGAGGAGAGAGGGGGAGGAGAGAGGGGGAGGAGAGAGGGGGAGGAGAGAGGGGGAGGTGAGGGGGAGAGGTGGGGAGCAGGGAGGGTGGAGGGAAGGGGGTAGGGGTGTGTGGAGAGGAGGGACGGTGGGGGAGGGGATGGAGGGGGAGAAAAAGAGGGGAGAGAGAGAGGGGGAGGAGAGAGGGGGAGAGAAAGAGTAAGAGAAAGGGGGGAGAGAAAGGGGGAGAGAGGGTGTGCTGGAAGGGGGGTGAGGTGAGGGGAGGGGGAGAGGTGGGGAGCAGGGAGGGTGGAGGAAAGGGGGTAGGGGTGTGTGGAAGGGAGGGGGGTATAGGGGAGGGACGGTGGGGGAGGGGATGGAGGGGAGGAGGGGGAGAAAAAGAGGGGAGAGAGGGGGGGAGAGGAGAGGGGGGGAGAGAAGAGGGGGGGAGAGGAGAGGAGGGGGGAGACGAGGGGGGAGAGGTGAGGAGGGGGGGGAGGTGAGGAGGGTGGAGTGGAGAGGAGAGGGGGGAGAGGTGAGGAGAGGGGAGGAGAGGAGAGGGGGGAGGGGAGGAGAGGGGTGGTAGAGGAGAGGAGAGGGGGGCGAGGAGAGGAGAGGGGGGGGAGAGGAGAGGAGAGAGGGGGTGAGGAGAGAGGGGGAAGAGGAGGGGGAGTAGTGGAGAGGAGAGGGGGCGAGAGGAGAGGAGAGGGGAGAGAGGAGGAAAAAAGACAGGGGGGGAGAGAGGGATAGGGAGAGAGAGGAACTCAAACCCCCCAAACAACCATTTGCAGGCAGTGCTTTTTTATTTCAAACTAACCATATTTTATTTTCAAACCACATTAAGGGTACTTACTCACAGGTGTGAAGAAATTTGTTCAGTGTCATTCAGAGCTCAGAGTGCCCTCCATGTTGCAGAGTGACTGAGGCACACCACTTGCAGAGACTGATTGAGGTACACCACTTCCTGGTTTTATAGTCCCTCCATCAGGGGCAGCAGAGAGAATGGGGAATTGTGTAAAAACATTAATATCTCTGTCGACGGAAAAAATCCTCGGCACACATGCGGCGGAGGGGGGCTCTGAGCAAGGTGGCCAAAAATAACGGCCGTAAGTGGCGGCGTTCGCTCGGAAATCGCAGCACAGAAGGCCAAAAGCAGTCAAGAACAGAGATTTAGTAATATAGATATATATTTGTAAGTAATTATATGATGTGACTTTCTGAGGATGCAAAAACTTTCTGATTTCATTAAATATCATTAACTATTACTGAGAGATCCTTATAGAATTGACATAGATTTAGATTTGCCGGTCTCACACAAATAAAACAAAAAATTCTTGCTTGGCAATTGCAATTTTAGGGTATAAATTTAGAGGTACCATATTCAAAGTCAACTATCCATCGGCATTCTTAGTTTGATGCAGGATACCTTACCCAAAACATTGACTATCCCTTTCGCTCCAGTGATGCTGCTCAGCCACTGAAGTTCTCCGGCAATTTATTTTCTATCATATTTAGCTTTTTTTTTTTTTAACTTTCCATATATAAAAGTTAATATTTTTAAAGCAATCATCGTATCTGTTCAGTGTAAATGAGCAAGCTATTTTCTGCAAATCCCATGACGTCCAACTTGATTTCTTTGCATCTACCTTGAGAATATTAGATGCATCTCATCAAAGATAACAACATAAAAATGGATCCAACAATGATTTTGTGTAAAGTTTTAGACTATTCCTTTTTAATGTCATTACCCATCAATTGTGGGAAATTAAGTAGTTTGCTGGCTTAATGCCCATTTTCTACTTGGTCTTATTTAACTCGTGCAAATGAAGCTCATCTTACATCCAACTAAATCTATATCTGATACAATGTAACAAAATATAAATCAATCCATCAATAACTTATTGGGTGATAATCATTAATAAAAGATAAAAACAATGTAACTTACTATATGCAGTTTGTTAATTTTGCTAGTTTTCTTCTTATTTGTAACATTTGGGATAACTATACTTCAGATGATAACAAGAAAGATCTGAAGAAGGGTCTCATCCGAAACGCCACCTACTTTTCTCCATAGATGCCGCCTCACCCGCTGAGTTTCGCCAGCATTTTTCGTCTACCTACAAGAAAGATCATGTCCTCAAGTCAAAGTTACTGCATGTGAAAGAGAAATGACAGATCATTTGAATCAATTATTGTAAAATATTCTGCGTGTTTGATAGGATTGTTCTATAATGGTTTACAGCAGTTGTTAGATGGGTGTAAATCTAGATAGACATAACAAGTGAGTACTGATACAAAATTTGAATTGACTACACAAATTATTTAATGCCATTCCTTTAAGGCGGTATCCAGTCTGACCACTGCTTCAGTCAGTGTACCAAAAGCAAAACAGATTAACTATTGTTAATGCAGAACAGCTGATATTGGCTATCAAATGCTTTCTAAAATCCTGGCAGGTAATAGGTAGATACAGGTGAGGGGATTTTTTGATAAGCAGATGGTTGGACAAAGGCTAGAAATAATACGACAGAGGGTGTAAGGCAAAAGGATTGAAGTGTTATGAATTGTGAAGTTAGAGGAAGAAATGTAGGTGGAAGGGGCTGGAGCAGGAGGGGAAATAGTTGTGAGTCCGGGGGGCAAAGAAGGGTTACCTAAAATTGGAGAATAAATCTTAATACCGTTGGGTTGTTAGCTACCCACATGAGGTGTTGCTCCTCCAGTTTGGATGTGGCCCGTAAATTCTGGCAATGGAGGCCCAGGATAGAAAGGTCAGAAGAGGAGTTAAACTGGTTAGAAACCGAGAGATCCATTCGGCCTTAAGATATTTGTTTGACAAAAATGTGATATGATTCCAGTCTTACGTGAGAAGCTTGAGGTTAACATTAACTAAGTTAAAAGGCTACTTCTCGAATCTGGACAACTCTGTGTGGAGCCACAGGAGATGGGCAAGTTCTTCAATGAGTACTTTTCCTCTGTATTTACCGAGGAGAAAGACACGAAGGAGGAACCCGGGGCAGTCAATGGAAGTATCTCGAGAGCAGTCAGTGTTGCAATCGAAAGGTTGCTGAAGGTACTATTGTGTTTGAAGATATATAAATCTCCAGAGCCTGATCAGATATATCCGAGGACATTGTGGGAAACGAGAGGAAATTGAGGCAGCTCTTGTTGAAATTTTCGAGTCATCTTTATGTACAGGTTAGGTGCCGGAAGACCGGAAGCAAATGTTGTGCCTCTGTTCAAGAAGGGCTGCGGGGAAAATGCTGGCAACTATAGGCCAGTGAGCTTAAAATCTGTTGTTGGAAAGTTACTGAGGGATAGGATATACAAGCATTTAAACGGACATGGGCAGATTAGGGATAGTGAGCATGGTTTTGAACGTGGGAGCTCGTGCCTCACAAATTTCATTGAGTTTTTTGAAGACGTGACTAAAAATGTCGATGAGGGCAGAGCTGTAGATGTTGCATAGATGGACTTCAGCAAAGTCTCAATGACTTTCGTCCAGTGGCTCTCACACCCATACTAATGAAGTGTTTAGAGCGGCTGGTCATGCAGCACATTAAAAATAGTCTCCCTGCCAACCTGGACCCACTGCAGTTCGCTTACAGAGCCAACCGGTCCACAGAGGACGCAGTCTCTACAACACTGAACCTCGCACTATCACATCTTGACCAGAAGAATACCTATGCCAGGATCCTCTTCATAGACTTAAGCTCCGCTTTTAACACAATCATCCCACAGCAGCTGGTGGAGAAGCTGAAGCTGTTGAAGGTGGATACTGGCACTTGCAACTGGGTCCTTAACTTATTGACACAATGGCAGCAGACAGTCAGGGTGGGCAGTCGGACATCAAGAACCATCGCTGTGAGCACTGGCTCACCCCAAGGCTGTGTCCTAAGCCCCCTGCTGTTCAGTCTGCTTACTCATGACTGTACTGCCAGACTCAGCAATAATTATATCAATAAGTTCGCTGATGACACAACAGTGGTGGGTCTCATCAGTGACAATAATGAGTCAGCGTACAGGATGGAGGTGGAGCTGCTTACGGAGTGGTGCAGATCCCACAATCTCACCCTCAATGCGGAAAAGACCAAGGAAATGGTGATCGATTTCAGGAGGGCTGGTAAACATCATACTCCGCTGCATATTGATGGAGCTGCTGTGGAGAGGGTCAGCAGTGTGAAGTTCTTGGGACCACCTGGCAGATGACCTGACCTCTACGACCAACACCACAGCAGTGATAAAAAGAGCTCAGCAGCGGCTCCACCCCCTCTGGCGACTAAGGAAAGCAGGTCTCCCTACTGTTCATCCAAGGACCTTCTACAGGGGCACCATCGAGAGTATATTTTACCTACGGCATCACTTCCTGGTTTGGGAGCTGCAAGGCTTATGAGCAAAACCAGCTCAACAGAATAGTGAAGACTGCCAGCAGGATCATTGGTGCCCCACTCCCTTTCCTGTTGGAGATCTATAAGAAGCGGAGCATCAGCAGAGCCATCTCCATTATCAAGGACCCCCATCATCCATCACACCACATCTTCTCCATTCTGCCACCTGGGAAGAGGTACAGCTAGGCACCTGTCAAAGTAGAGCCACTGTTCAGTATTCAGTATTTATTTAATATCATTTTAACTGAGTACTTGCATACACAAATGAAACGGAAAAAAACATTTCTCGATCAGTTTCCATTCAGTGTAGTTAATAAAAACAGGATAAATACATGGAGCTTATCTATATTACTAAATCTCTGTTTTTGGCGGTCTGTGCTGCGATTTCCGAGAGAACGCCGCCACCTACGACCGTCATTTTTGGCCACCTCGCTCAGGGCCCCCCTCCGCCGTATGTGTGCTGAGGATTTTTCTCGTCGATGAAAAATGACAGAGATATTAATGTTTTTACAAAATTCACCATTCTCTCTGCTGCCCCTGCTGGAGGGAGCGGGAGGGACTATAAAACCAGAAAGTGGTGTGCCTCAATTACAAGATGGAGCTCTGTCAATTAGTCTCTGTCACTCTGAGCTCTGAATGATTAGCGTGAGTGGGGGGGGGGGGGATAGTTAGTGTGTGTGACACTGCATGCCGCCTCCCCCCCACAACCGCACGTTGGGGGAACAGACCCAACGGGTCTGTACTTGGTCTAGTGTATTTATAGTATCAATAATCTAATTCCTGTGATAGAGACTGTGTGTTCCCCTCATCTCCCGGTTACTTTAATACTCCCTACCATTCCCCTTTCTGTCCTCGGTCCCCTCCATTGTCAGAGTGAGGCTCAATGCAAATTGGAGGAACAGCATCTCATATTTCATTTGTGCAGCTTGCAGCCCAGTGGTATGAATCTTGATTTCTCTCACTTCAGGTATCCCCGGCATTCCCTCTCTTTATCCCTCCAAGAGAGGGCGGGTTAGTTTCATTAGAGACTTCAGAGATGATCGTGGGAGATTTGATAAGCAGATGTTACTTTCCATGACTGAAAATCAGATGTGATGTATAAAAGGAAGCCAGGCACAAACGTAGCAGCTATTTTGTGCGGATGCGTTTACAAAACGCTGTGATTGAAATGAAATGCTAAAGCTTCGGCTCAAGAGGCTTCGGCGAGGAGCCGGAAAGCAAGACAAGGGATGGTTTGATTACACATGTGGTAAATGTGTCCATCTGCAGCTCCTGACCAAAGATTTTACTTCGGAGTCACGTGAGTGACGACATGAAGAAGGCCGTCCAGGCGCACGCGCGTCATCTCGTCAGACGCATTGCGCTGTGACCGCGGTAGGAGGATGGACCTCCAAACGGTGAGTGAAAGAAAACCTGAATGTAAGTATTTTCTACTTTTACTTTCAGGCTACTTTTCTCCGGAGACTGTGTGCAGACACAGGCAAGTCTTAGTTTATGGAGAAAGGTGGGAGGAGCGCACCGCAGTAAGCACTCAAGACGACAATATGTCTGAGAGTAGCGGGCGCTTGAATAAAAAGTTGGGAGATAAACCGAGTACTTCTAAACCGGGAGAAAAAAGTCCTGTTGAAACTCCTGCAGGGAGCAAAGCAAAAAGTAGACTCGGATGACTCTGAACCAGAGATTGTTTATAGACAGACTTTCTCAACTGGAATTCCTCATGGGTAAAATGATTTATAAAGGCAAACTCCATAAAAAACGCGGGCTCAAAGAGCAATCGCATGGAACACCCAGAAGAGGTTCTGGGAAACGTTGGCTCAGATTTGAGTCAGCGACCGAAATGCCTGATGAATGAATATGTGGGCTGGCCTGACAGGGAGGCAGCACCAGAAATGTCTGAAAGACAATACAGACGTTGGTCTACAGGAGACCCAGAATATGGAGCAGCACCCAAAAGTGGGCTGCCAATATACAGCTCAATGCAAGAGCTTGATGTACCTCAAAGAGGAAAAAGGGCTGGCCTGACAGGGAGGCAGCACCAGAAATGTACCCCAAAGAGGGACAAAAAGCGTTGGCCTATAATAGAGCCATCGCATGAAATACCTGATGATGAATATCCAGGTGAAACCTATTATGAGGAGGGATATCCAGAATACTCTGATAATGAACCAGTTGAGGGCCAGAACCCAATGCAAAAAAGAAAAATGCCAGGGCTGGCCCAAAGGTTCTATAATCCCAGACACAAGGGACAACCTCTTCCAGAGGAAATAGCAGAGAGTATAAATTACCTGCTTTCCCAGCAATCAGAAGATACAACAATGGATGAAGTTATGAACAAATATGAAATCCCGCAGAACTGTGTTCTGCTAGGAATGCCAGCTGTTAACAAAGAAGTGTGGACGTATATGGGCATTGCAGTAAGAGCTCAAGAAATGAGATTACAGCGGGTATTAAGATTGATTGGGCCAAGTATTACGGCATTTGCCAAAGTTCTGGAAGAAGGAAATGTAACAATGGCACAACAGGATGTAATGGGAATGATGTGTAATGCACATTTTGAAATAAACTGTATTTGTAAAACTGTGATAAGACCTAACATACATCCTAAGTTTGCAGGGCTCTGTAAACCATCTAATATACTATTGCTAAATTTACTCTTTGGAGAAGAGCTTGCCAAAAAACTAAAGGTTCTCAACGAAGAATCAAAAACCATCGGGATGATGAAACCACCGATGTTTGGCAGCACAGCTAGAAGGCAATATCCATACCGAAGGGGAACTGGTGAAGGAACAAATCGCTCGTACTCACATACAAGATATGGACATACAACCCCAGGACGTGGAGGACATGGTATTTCCACAAGGGGCAAGGCACAAAAAGTGACACCAGTAAACTCTGAGGTAGGTGGCTCTGGTTCTGAAAGAAACATATCAGATGTATCCTACTTACAAGTTGGGGTTAGGTTACAATTCTTTTTAAAAGAATGGAAACTAATAACATCTGATGCATATATACTGTGCAGCATTATGGGGTTTAGAATTGAATTTTACCAGAATGAAAATCCCTGTACACAACATACTCCCGTCGCCGTTGCATCGCCAGAGACCCGGGTTCGATCCCGACTATGGGCGCTGTCTGTACGGAGTTTAGTCAACAAAATAGAGAGAGTACAGAGGAGATTTACTAGAATGTTGCCTGGGTTTCAGCAACTAAGTTACAGAGAAAGGTTGAACAAGTTAGGGCTTTATTCTTTGGAGCGCAGAAGGTTAAGGGGGGACTTGATAGAGGTTTTTAAAATGATGAGAGGGATAGACAGAGTTGACGTGGAAAAGCTTTTCCCACTGAGAGTAGGGAAGATTCAAACAAGGGGACATGACTTGAGAATTAAGGGACTGAAGTTTAGGGGTAACATGAGGGGGAACTTCTTTACTCAGAGAGTGGTAGCTGTGTGGAATGAGCTTCCAGTGAAGGTGGTGGAGGCAGGTTCGTTTTTATCATTTAAAAATAAATTGGATAGTTATATGGATGGGAAAGGAATGGAGGGTTATGGTCTGAGCGCAGGTATATGGGACTAGGGGAGATTATGTGTTCGGCACGGACTAGAGGGGTCGAGATGGCCTGTTTCCGTGCTGTAATTGTTATATGGTTATATGGTTATACTCCAGCAAGAATATATTCCTTCTCTAAAGAAGAGATGAGAAGAATTCAAATAGAAATTGAGATTTTGAGTAAAAAAGGGGTAATAGAGAAAACAACTTATCAAAACCATCAGTTTGTATCTAGTATTTTCTCTAAACAAAAAAGGATGGGGGTACTAGAATCATTTTGGACCTCACAAGTCTTAACTCTTTTGTGCAGTATAAACATTTCAAAATGGAGACTTTTACTAATGCTTTGCAATTAATTTCAACAGAATGCTATATGGCAAGCATAGATCTCCAAGATGCAAATTATTCTGTTGCGGTGCCTGTGCAACATCGCAGATATATGAAATTTGTCTGGATGTCTCAAATGTGGCAGTTTAAAGCATTACCAAATAGTTGACGTCCGGCCCCAGATTGTTTACAAAACTATTGAGACCCGGATGGTAGTTTGAGACCCGGATGGTAGTTTGCCTCCCTGGTGCCAGGGTCAGGGATGTGTCTGAACGTGTCCAAGAAATCCTGAAATGGGAGGGAGAGGAGCCTGAGGTTGTGGTACATATAGGTACCAACGACATAGGTAAAAAAAGAGAAGAGGTCCTGAAAGAAGAATTTAGGGAGTTAGGTAGAGAGTTAAGGAGAAGGACTGCAAAGGTAACAATCTCAGGATTACTGCCTGTGCCACGCGACAGTGAGAGTAGGAATGGAGCGAGGTGGAGGATAAATGAGTGGATGAGGGACTGGTGCAGTGGGTATGGATTCAAGTTTCTGGATCATTGGGACCTCTTTTGGGGAAGGTGCGACCTGTACAGAAAGGACGGGTTGCACTTGAACTCGAGGGGCACCAATATCCTTGCGGGGAGATTTGCAAAGGCTACTGGGGAGACTTTAAACTAGTATGGTTGGGGGGAGGGACTCAAATTGGGAAAGCTAGCAGTCAGTGTGTGAGGCAGGAGGCAGAGAATGGTAGCACTCTGACCCAAAATGTAGGGGAGAGAGAAGAAAAAGACAATAAACAGAGAATAAGAGAGGGTGGGTTTCTTAAATGTGTATATTTTAATGCTAGGAGCATTGTAAGAAAGGTGGATAAACTTAGAGCCTGGATTGACACCTGGAAGTATGATGTTGTGGCGATCAGTGAAACATGGTTGCAGGAGGGCTGTGATTGGAAACTAAATATTTCAGGATTTCGTTGCTGCAGGTGTGATAGAATTGGAGGGGCAAGAGGTGGAGGTGTTGCATTGCTTATCAGGGAAGATATTACAGCAGTGCTTTGGCAGGATAGATTAGAGGGCTTGTCTAGGGAGGCTATTTGGGTGGAACTGAGCAATGGGAAAGGGGTAGCAACACTTATAGGGGTGTATTATAGACCGCCAAATGGGGAGCGAGAATTGGAAGAGCAAATATGTAAGGAGATTGCAGATATTAGTAGTAAGCACAAGGTAGTGATTGTGGGAGATTTCAAATTTCCACACATAGACTGGCAAACACATTCTGTAAATGGCCTGGATGGGTTGGAGTTTGTAAAATGTGTGCAGGATAGTTTTTTGTAGCAATACATAGAAGTACCTACTAGAGAAGGGGCGGTGCTGGACCTCCTGTTAGGAAATGAGACGGGTCAGGTGGCAGAGGTATGCGTTGGGGAACAGTTCGGGACCAGTGATCACAATACCATTAGTTTCAATATAATTATGGAGAGGGTCAGAACTGGACCTAGGGTTGAGATTTTTGATTGGAGAAAGGCTAACTTTGAGGAGATGCGAAAGGATTTAAAAGGAGTAAATTGGGACAGTTTGTTTTATGGGAAAGATGTGGAAGAGAAATGGAGTACATTTAAAGGTGACATTTTAAGAGTACAGAATCTTTATGTCCCTATTCGGTTGAAAGGAAATAGTAAAAATTGGAAAGAGCCATGGTTTTCAAGGGAAATTGGACACTTGGTTCGGAAAAAGAGAGAGATCTACAATAATTATAGGCAGCATGGAGTAAATGAGGTGCTTGAGGAGTATAAAGAATGTAAAAAGAATCTTAAGAAAGAAATTAGAAAAGCTAAAAGAAGATATGAGGTTGCTTTGGCAAGTAAGGTGAAAGTAAATCCAAAGGGTTTCTACAGCTATATTAATAGCAAGAGGATAACGAGGGATAAAATTGGTCCATTAGAGAGTCAGAGTGGACAGCTATCTGCAGAGCCAAAAGAGATGGGGGAGATATTGAACAATTTCTTTTATTCGGTATTTACCAAGGAAAAGGATATTGAATTATGTGAGGTAAGGGAAACAAGTAGAGTAGTTATGGAAACTATGAGATTCAAAGAAGAGGAAGTACTGACACTTTTGAGAAATATAAAAGAGGTTACGTCTCCAGGTCCGGACAGGATATTCCCTAGGACATTGAGGGAAGTTAGTGTAGAAATAGCAGGGGCTATGACAGAAATATTTCAAATGTCATTAGAAACGGGAATAGTACCGGAGGATTGGCGTACTGCGCATGTTGTTCCATTGTTTAAAAAGGGGTCTAAGAGTAAACCTAGCAATTATAGACCTGTTAGTTTGATGTCAGTGGTGGGCAAATTAATGGAAAGGATACTTAGAGATAATATATATAAGCATCTGGATAAACAGGGTCTGATTAGGAACAGTCAACATGGATTTGTGCCTGGAAGGTCATGTTTGACTAATCTTCTTGAATTTTTTGACGAGGTTACTCGGGAAATTGATGAGAGTAAAGCAGTGGATGTTGTATATATGGACTTCAGTAAGGCCTTTGACAGGGTTCCTCATGGAAGGTTGGTTAAGAAGGTTCAATGGTTGGGTATTAATGGTGGAGCAGCAAGATGGATTCAACAGTGGCTGAATGGGAGATGCCAGAGAGTAATGGTGGATGGTTGTTTGTCAGGTTGGAGGCCAGTGACTAGTGGGGTGCCACAGGGATCTGTGTTGGGTCCACTGTTGTTTGTCATGTACATCAATGATCTGGATGATGGTGTGGTAAATTGGATTAGTAAGTATGCAGATGATACTAAGATAGGTGGGGTTGTGGATAATGAAGTAGATTTTCAAAGTCTAGAGAGATTTATGCCAGTTGGAAGAGTGGGCTGAAAGATGGCAGATGGAGTTTAATGCTGATAAGTGTGAGGTGCTACATCTTGGCAGGACAAATCAAAATAGGACGTACATGGTAAATGGTAGGGAATTGAAGAATGCAGGTGAACAGAGGGATCTGGGAATAACTGTGCACAGTTCCCTGAAAGTGGAATCTCATGTAGATAGGGTGGTAAAGAAAGCTTTTGGTGTGCTGGCCTTTATAAATCAGAGCATTGAGTATAGAAGTTGGGATGTAATGTTAAAATTGTACAAGACATTGGTGAGGCCAATTCTGGAGTATGGTGTACAATTTTGGTCGCCTAATTATAGGAAGGATGTCAACAAAATAGAGAGAGTACAGAGGAGATTTACTAGAATATTGCCTGGGTTTCAGCAACTAAGTTACAGAGAAAGGTTGAACAAGTTAGGGCTTTATTCTTTGGAGCGCAGAAGGTTAAGGGGGGACTTGACAGAGGTCTTTAAAATGATGAGAGGGATAGACAGAGTTGACGTGGATAAGCTTTTCCCACTGAGAGTAGGGAAGATTCAAACAAGGGGACATGACTTGAGAATTAAGGGACAGAAGTTTAGGGGTAACATGAGGGGGAACTTCTTTACTCAGAGAGTGGTGGCTGTGTGGAATGAGCTTCCAATGAAGGTGGTGGAGGCAGGTTCGTTTTTATCATTTAAAAATATATTGAATAGTTATATGGACGGGAAAGGAATGGAGGGTTATGGTCTGAGCGCAGGTATATGGGACTAGGGGTGAATACGTGTTTGGCACGGACTAGAAGGGTCGAGATGGCCTGTTTCCATGCTGTAATTGTTATATGGTTATATGGTTATATGTTGAAGTCAATTTTAGCATTGTTAAGAGCTCAAGGCCATTTGATAATGGCTTATTTGGATGACATTTTAATTGTGGGAGATGGCAACAGCTTCAGTTTTAAAAGTAAAGCTCACATTTCAAAGAATGGGATTTGTCATTCATTCAGAGAAATCCGGACTGATACCTAACAAAATAATTGATTACTTGGGGTTCACTATTAATTCACACCATATGACAGTGAGCTTACCCAAGGAAAATAAGCTGCAATTGATTGAGGGTTGTAAGGAACTAATTGCAGGCAAACAACCATCGATCAGTCAAGTGACTAGTCTGCTGGGTAAGTTAATTGCTTCGTTTCCAGCTGTCCAGCTGGGGCCACTGCACTTTGCAGTGAGCTAAAATTGCAGCAATAAAAAGACATGCTGGACATTTTGATAGACCTATGCAATTACCGAGCACAGCAATTGAGGATATAAAATGGTGGATTAAAAATGTGGATTGTTCCTACAGGAAAATAATGATTGAATCATCAGCTACCATTTTACAAAAAACAGATGCAAGTGCACTGGGATGGGGAGCGGTGGATGCCATCTCAAGCTGTGGAGGTAGATGGAATGCAGAGGAAGAACCTTTGCTCGAGACACATTGCATTAATTATCTTGAATTGCATGTACAGGTTCAAATTGACAACACTACGGCAGTGGCATATGTCAATCACATGGGTGGAATCAAGTCAGAGGCATGTGACAGATTGGCAAATAGTGTTTTATGGGAGCCAGATCCAGGTGCGACAATGGGTAGATGCGTTTACGTTAAATTGGGGTGGAATGTTTTTGTATGCATTTCCTCCCTTTTGTCTGATCAGTAGGTGTCTACAGAAGATCAAACAAGATTATGTTTCACGATTCTTGGTGGTTCCAGATGGCCCACACAAACATGGTATCCATTGGCGTTAAAAATGGTGACTGCACCCATTATGAATGTCTTTAGACAAGAACACCTACTTGTGCACCCTGTAACTGGTGAATTTCATCCTCTACATGATCATATTGATTTGCAGATTCTAAAAAGACCATATGTTGGAAGAAGACTATCAGATCGCTCTATGGATGTAATTACAGGATCATGCAGGGATAGTACCCAGAAGCAGTACATCTCTTACATTAAGAAATGGGAACAGTTTGTTCAACACAAAATATTTCTTACGACACTGCAGACACTTCAGATGTTATAGAATTTGTGTCAAAATTACATTTTGATGATAACTTAAGCTATAGTGCGATCAATACAGCAAGGAGTGCTTTGTCGGCATATTTATCAAGACCATCGGAACGTGAAGTTCTAGGATCACACATGGAATACATGAAAGGCATCTTTAATGCTAAACCTCCCAGACAGAGATATACAGAAATCTGGAATATGAAGGATATACTATCGCTACTTAGGGATTGGGATCCCATCTCAAATTTGTTGTGAGACAAAATTACGATGAAAGTAGTCATGTTAATGGCTTTAGTCTCAGCCCATAGAGTACAAACATTACACAAGTTAAGGATAGACAGAATGGGAATGAAATCCCATCCCTCCACCCTCTCACAATGCCAACTTTGCCCTCCTCAACACCAGGTCGCTCAACAACAAAGCCCTTGCCCTCCATGAACTAATCCTTGACAACACTCTGGACTTCCTTCTGCTCACTGAGACCTGGCAACAACCCAATGTCTTCTTCTCCCTCAATCAAACATCCCCACCTGGATTTAATTACATTTCCAAGCCCCGCCCCTCCCGCCATGGAGGTGGCCTCGCTGTTATTTTTAACCAGAATTTTCGTATCACTGAACTCACCTTCCCCCCAGTAGCATAATTTGAATTCCTCGCCTTCAAAGCCCTTTCCTCCATGACAGTCATCCTCATTTACCGGCCACCTAAACCAAACCCCTCCTTCCTATCTGACTTCACTGAACTCCTCACACTTGCCTCATCCCTCTCCCCACGTCTGCTGCTACTTGGTGACTTAAATATTCACATGGACTCCCCCACCTGCAAGCTTGCATCTGAATTCGCCTTTTTACTGGACAACTTCTCTCTCACTCAGCACGTCACCTTTCCCACCCATGACAAAGGTCACATCCTTGACCTGGTCTGCTCCACAAATCAACCGGTACTCGACCTCCATCCTTGCCTCTTCCCCCTCTCTGATCATAAGCTTATACGGTTCACCATCCCTTCTCCGACACCTCGCCCCCGCTTCCTCCGAGAAATCACCTTCCGTAATCTAAAATCCATTGATTCCCACCATCTCTCTGACCTGCTCTCCACCACTCTCCCCCTGGACTCAACCCCCATCTCACCTGATGATCTCACAAACCATCTCAACTCCACCTTGTCTACCTCCCTCAACACTCTGGCCCCCCTCAAAACAAAAACCGTAACTTTCAACACATCTTCACCCTGGTACACACCTGCACTTCGTAAACTGAAACAGACTGGTCGCCAACTCGAACGACTTATAAAGAAATCATCTCTCACAGTCCACCTTGAAGCTTACAAACTCCACCTCACTGACTACAAAGATGCTCTCATTGCTGCAAAATCTGCCTACCTCTCCTCCATATTCACCGATCCCTGCCTAAACCACAGAACCCTCTTCTCCACAGTGGGCAACCTCCTCAAGCCTCGAGCCAACACTCTCCCTACCTCTACTCCGGTTCTCTGCAACTCATTCCTCCACTTTTTCGCTGATAAAATCAGCACCATCTATCAATCTTTATCCCCTGTACCCGACTCCCCAGCATCTACTCCACCACCTACCAAGGCCCCTCCTTTCAACATCTCCACTGACCTCCTTACCCCTCCTCCACACTGCTTCCTCTCCCAGTTTGACCTGGTCACCCCTATTGAAATCTCCAAACTCATCAGCTCTTCCAAACCCACTACCTGCTCCCTCGACCCTCTCCCCACTCCCCTGTTGAAGTCCTGCCTCCCCGTTCTCTGCCCCTACCTCACTAATCTCTTCAACTCCTCATTGTCCCAAGGAATTGTCCCCTTCGCTTTCAAAACTGCTGCCGTTACACCAATCTTAAAGAAACCTGGTCTTGATCCCTCCTCTCTCATTAACTACCGCCCAATCTCAAACCTCCCCTTTCTTTCAAAAACCCTGGAGCGTATCGTTGCGTCGCAACTTCATTCCCACCTCTTTGCGTATAACCTACTTGAACCCCTCCAATCTGGCTTTCGCCCCCTCCATAGCACAGAAACTGCTCTCCTCAAAGTCCTCAACGACCTCCTCACCTCTGCTGACACTGGTTCCCTCAACATCCTCATCCTCCTCGACCTGAGCGCAGCCTTCGATACAGTGAACCATAACATCCTGCTCACCAGACTCAAAGACCTCGGCATTGAAGGCTCTGCACTCAGCTGGCTCCGTTCCTACCTTTCCAACAGATCCCACTTCATCTCTCTCCACAACCACACCTCTGCTACAGCCGCAGTCACTCAAGGCGTTCCCCAAGGCTCCGTACTCGGCCCCCTCCTCTTCATCATCTACATCCTCCCCCTTGGTCAGATACTCCGCCACTTCAATCTAGGCTTCCACTGTTACGCTGATGACACCCAGATTTACCTTGGCACCAAATCCCCCCACAACCCCCCCCTCTCCCATATCAACTCCTGTTTGTCAGCTATAAAAACCTGGATGCAACATAACTTTCCTCTAAACTAAACAGCGATAAGACAGAATTCCTCCTCATAGGCTCCAAAGCCACACTCAGCAAAATCAATAACCCCACTCTCACCATCGACGGCACCACTGTCTCCCCATCTCCCCAGGCCCGTAACCTTGGCGTGATCTTTGATTCCACCCTCTCCCTTGAGCTTCACATCCGCCATGTCATTAAAACCTCCTTCTTTCATCTCCGCAACATCGCCAAACTCAGACCCTCTCTCACACCGCCCGCTGCTGAAAGACTCATCCATGCCTTCATCTCCTCCCGACTGGACTATTGCAAATCACTTCTCCTTGGCATCAGCTCCACCTACATCAACCGACTCCAACTGGTCCAGAACGCAGCCGCCCGACTCATCACCCATACCAAATCCTGGCATCACATCACTCCAGTCCTCAAACAACTTCACTGGCTTCCCATCTCCCACTGGATCACCTACAAAATCCTGGTCCTCACCTACAAAGCCCTCCACCATCTGGCCCCCCCATATCTCATTGACCTCCTCTCCCCCTACCAACCCTCACGGGTCCCTCAGATCCACATGAGCCGGTCTCCTCTCCATCCACAAGTCCAACCTCCGCAGTTTTGGGGACAGAGCCTTCTCCAGGGCAGCTCCCAGGCTCTGGAACTCCCTCCCCCAACTGATCCGCAATTCCGTGTCCCTCACCATCTTCCAGTCCCGCCTCAAGACCCATCTCTTCACCTCTGCCTATCCTTAGCCCCACGTCCCCGTCCCTTTTCATCTGTGCATTAACTGCCTCATACTGTGTTTTGTATTGAATTCTGTCTTTACTTTGTGTACTAGTCATGTCTCTACTATTTATTTCATTCCCCTTACATGTTTTTCCTCTACATGCTCAATTTTTGTAAGGTGTCCTTGAGACTCTTGAAAGGCGCCCATAAATAAAATTTATTATTATTATTATTATAAATTAGAGGCAATTACATTCTATGTCTATGACCTGCTAAAACAGAGCAGACCAGGAGTCTCGGGGTGTAAATTGTTTTTTTCAGCATATCCTTCAGATCAAAGGCTGTGTGCAGTTACATATTTAAAATACTACATTGAAACTACCAAACATCAGAGAGGTGTAGAATCTGCATTATTCATCAGCCATAAAAAGCCACACAAAAAAGTGACAACACAAACAATTTCAAGATGGCTGAAGAAGGTGCTATTGGTTGCAGGAATTGATACTGACAAATTTAAATGTCATTCCACCAGGGCGGCGGCAACATCGGCGGCCAAGGATTTGGACGTGCCAATAGACCATATCCTCATGTGCGCAGGATGGGCAAGTGAAAGGATGTTTCACAAGTATTCTCACAAAGAAATTGCAGACCCTGGTGTATTTGATGGTACTGGTTTGAATTCAGTATAAGATGTCCCTAGTGATTAAAATGGGACACATAATATTTATCATAATATAAACCATTAATTAATTAAACATGTGTGATGGTTTTGCATGTTATTAACTGCGTTCACTCATAGAGTCAAGCAAAATGCAGTGATACGCCGGAACTCAATCTACGGCCTGAAATCACAGAAGCTTTAAAATCTTCACGTAGTCACTCACGTGACTCCGAAGTAAAATAGTAAGATTAAACGAGAATTTACCAGTTTGAAGTTTGATCTTTATTTTATGAGAAGTTACGTCGAGTGACTACCTGCCCTCTGCTCCCACCCTAATAAGATCAAAGGTAAGTTAAGTTTGTCTCAAGTAGCTTACTATTGTGCTTCGGAGTAGATCATCTGTGATTTCACACCGCTGAAGTTTGACGCGCGTGCGCCTGGCTTCTTCACGTAGTCCCTCGACGTAACTCCTCATAAAATTGAGATCAAACTTCAAACTGGTAAGTTCTCGTTTAATCTTACTATTATAGAGCAGAACTCCTCTAGGATCTTTGGTGTAAATGGTGAGGGGACGGATGGGTGGTGACAGTCCCCCATTGGCCGCCCGCCGCTCTGACTTCCCGCTCCCGCCGCCTTCACAGACGAGACGTCAGGAGAAGACCCGTCTCTCCTCAACCGCCCCAACGACAAAGTAAACGGGCCCGGTCGCCAACAACGCGGGCCCGGACTAACGGCCACAATGGAACACCGCTCACCCGTCACCGCCTCCTCCCCGGGACCGAAGCTCGCCGCACTTCCGGTGCTGTCGCGCGCCGGCGGCCGTTGGTCAATGAGAATTCAAACTCTCCCGCCGGCAGACTGCGCACGCGCTGGTGGCTGGAGGACTGCGCATGCGTGACGTACACCGCGCGTGCGGTCACGTGGTGTTGGCTGCCGTCAGCGTCGGACGTTGGAAGATCCGAGAAATGTGTTAAACTGAAGGATCCACTTGTCCTTCGTGAAATTCCTTTAAAATCAGGGCTGTTCATTCAAGGAAACGGTGGGTGAAGAAGGTAGAAACATGCCGCCGATCTTAATTATTCTATTTGAGACAGATCCTAGGTCCGCTGACATTCCGGTTTCCAGTTTTATTTTTATGTAATCTAATGAATCATTCTCCACTTCATATTTTGTGAAGAACATTTTCCAGACTTCGATCTTAAATGTATTTATGATCCATTAGATGTGGCAAATGTGGACTTCCAAAAGCAATCTGACAAAGTGCCACTTGGTGGAGTTGCCCCCTCAGTATTGAAGGCCTTAGAATAAAACATAGAAACATAGTAAACAGGTGCAGGAGGAGGCCATTTGGCCCTTCGAGCCAGCACCGGCATTCATTGCGATCATGGCTGATCGTCCCCAATCAATAACCCGTGGAGAAACGGGTGGCGAATTAACTGAATTACAAGAAAAACGTTTTTTTAACGATATGTGCCTCGTGGATTTCACCAGAAATTGGTATTATGCTTTCTCAAAATGTAATTATGAAGGCGACTGGGATTCCAAAATCATAGATGACGCATAACTTGGACCCATACAGAATTGTCAGACGAAAACAGAGGCACAGCACCAGAGACCCAGTTTTAATCCCAACCTGAAGAGCAATCTTAGTGTTTGCACATTCTCCCCATTTTCCATTTTTGTCATGAAGAAGGATTTTGGCCTGAAACGTTCCTTATTTATTTCCTTCACTCCATAAATGCTGCCTCACCCGCTGAGTTTCTCCAGCATTTTTGTCTACCTTCGATTTTCCAGCATCTGCAGTTCCTTCTTAAACACTCCCCATGATGGTGTTGTTTCCACAGATATGTGGTTTGCTTCCATATCCCAATGGTATATTGAAGCAAAGGCTGGTATATTAGATGACAATCGTAAATTGCCCACTGTGTGTAGTGAGTGGTACTCGGGCCGCAATTCTTAATGTCCTTTGTGAGCCAACGCAATCATCCTTGATTTCTGCTTTTTTGTCACTACGATGCTGTTTCCGCTCAGCTCACACCTTCCAATTGTGCATAGTTCATCTCCGATAGCTGCATATGTCCCGTGTGAACATTCCTCCCTGTCACCTCTTTGGACCCGCCCCCTAACATCTTGTAGTTCTGAATCTTTGTCCGACCCTTCGTCTATTTCTCTTGATCGCGTTGCTTTTGGTGTGGAGTTTACTGCGACAAATCTTACAAATGATTCTGCTTGCGGCTTTACTAGGGGAGTGGAAGTTGAAGTGCAGAGCCACCGGGAGATCATGTAGGTTAAGACGGACTGAGCGGAGGTGTTCAGCGAAACAATCGCCGAGCCTGCGCTTGGTCTCGCCGATGTAGAGAAGTTGACACCTGCAACAGCAGATACAGTAGATGAGGTTGGAGGAGGTGCAAGTGAACCTCTGCCTCAACTAGAAAGACTGTTTGGGTCCTTGAATGGAGTCAAGGAGGGAGGGTAAGGAACAGGTGTTGCATCTCCTGCAGTTGCAGAGGAAAGTACCTGGGGGAGCAGAGGGTGGTGGTTTGGGTGGGAAGGGACTTGGCAAAAATGTTGGAGGATTATATGCTGATGGCTGATGGGGTGGAAGGTGAGGACAAGGGGGACTCTGTCCTTGGGGGGGGGGGGGGGGGGGGAGGAGAGCAAGCGTAGAGCTGGATTTCGAGGAGACCCTAGTGAGAGCCTCATTTTTAATGGAAGAGGGGAACCACCGTTTCCTAAAGAATGAGGACATCTCCGATGCCCTGGTATGGAACACCTCACCGTGGGCGCAGATGCGGCGTAGACTGAGGAATTGGGAGTAGGGGATAGAGTCTTTACAGGAAGCATGGTGGGAACAAGACTCGTCAAGATAGCTATGGGAGTCAGTAGGTTTATAGAAGATGTCGGTCATTAGTCTGTTTTCTGTGATGGAGACGGTGAGATCTAGAAACGGTAGAGATGGTCAAAGTGAATTTGAGTGCAGGATGGAAATTAGTGGTGAAGTTGATAAAGTCAATGAGTTCTGCATGGGTGCAGGAGGTAGCATCAATGCAGTCAATATAGCGGAGGTAGATTTCGGGGATAGGGCCAGTGTACGCCTGGAACAGGGATTGTTCGACATACCCGACAAAGAGGCAGGCATAGCTAGGACCCATGCGAGTGCCTATAGCTACGCCTTGGATTCTCTATCGCCTCCCCCTTACCCTTACCAGTTCTCCCACTAGTCTTACTGTCTCCGACTACATTCTATCTTTGCCCTGCCTCTCTCCCCAACATCAGTCTGAAGAAGGGTCTTGACCCAAAATGTCACCCATTCTCTACAGAGATGCTGCCTGACCCGCTGAGTTACTCCAGCATTTTGTGTCTACCTTTGATTTTAACCCGCATCTGCAATTCTTTCCTGCACATTCTTCCTTATCAACGTCCTCAGTGGCTCTGCTACATTAACGAGGTTTGTATTAAATCTTGCACTCAGCTGGATTGATGCCATAACTGGTCACCTTGTGACCCTTAAACACCAATTCTTAAACAATAAGCAAACATTTGTCCACATTCGCTGTCAATCCAAAAGTCTTCAACTGAACTAGTGTCTGCCTGAGTCATGTTCCTGGTGAAAAATGACATAATAGGTTAAGGCTAAAATCGAAGAACTCATTTAACAGTATATAATTGAACTTTTGTGAAGAATCGATGTCATGGGTCAGCTCAGTTGTGGTAGTTCCAAAGCCAAAAGGAGAGATAAGGCTTTGCATGGACATGAGTAATAAACGAGCCAATAATACGAGAGGTGCACCCCATACGTACTGCCGATGAGGTCCTACAAGAGCTATTCATAAGCAAAGTATTTTCAAAGCTAGATCTAATGTTAGACCGTCGGCCGAGGTGCTTTTTTGTTTCATTTCGTGACCCACATCTCATATCTACCTGTATTTATAACGTGTAAAAATATTATAGAAAGTATATCTGAAACTCGTCAAGAACAAAACCTGCACGTATTTTTAAAATATGGGGAAAAAACTCCAAAAGTTTTTCAATTTTCGGCGTAGTAAGTGTCCAATCAAAGCACGTTTGATATTGAATCGGATGCCTATTGACCAATCACACGCTTTGTTTCAGGCTAGCTAGGAGGGGAGCCCATTGGGAACATGGCGGATGCTACTGTGACGGAAGATTCCGAGGAAGGTTCTTCTGTCTTCTGTGCAATACATGTCGTCGAAACCCACAGCAAGGTCATTGCATTTAGTGAGAAAAGCTTTAAGAAGTCTCAAGAATGTGCAGCTAAGTGGATAGAAGTGGAAGAAAGTCTGGAAAGCAAAGTCGCTGCTAAGGCCTAAGAACACAAACACGGCAACCAATGACATTGTGAAGCAACTGGAACTGGAAGGTACGATCTAACTTCAGAATTTATGAAAAATAACCCATTCATGACAACTAGTATCATTTTGATATCATTTTGACAGACTACTGACCGACATCTACTATAAACCCACTGACTCCCATGCCTATCAGCAGTACACTTCTTCCCACCCAGCATCCTGTAAGGACTCCATCCACTACTCCTCTGTATCCGCCGCATCTGCACCCAGGATGAAGTGTTCCAAACCAGGGCATCAGATATGTCCTTATTCTTTAGAGTTCCCCTCTTCTGCTATAGATGAGGCTCTCACCAGAGTCACTTCTATACCCCGTAACTCTGCTCTCATTCCACATTCCCCCACTCGTAACACGGGCAAAATCCCCCTTCTCCTGACCGTCCACCCGACCAGCCGTCACATGCAACAAATAATCCTCCAACATATTCGCCACCTCCAACGGGATCCCACCACTGGCCACATCTTCCCATCTCCTCCCCTTTCGGCTTTCAGCAAAGACCGCTCCCTCCATAACTCCCTGGTTAATTGGTCCCTTCCCACTCAAACAACCCCCTCTCATAGAAACATAGAAAATAGGTGCAGGAGTAGGCCATTCGGCCCTTCAAGCCTGCACCGCCATTCAATGTGATCATGGCTGATCATCCAACTCGGTATCCCGTACCTGTCTTCTCTCCATACCCATGATCCCCTTAGCCACAAGGGCCACATCTAACTCCCTCTTAAATATAGCCAATGAACTGGCCTCAACTACCTCCTGTGGCAGAGAATTCCACAGATTCACCACTCTCTGTGTGAAAAATGTTTTTCTCATCTCGGTCCTAAAAGACTTCCCCCTTATCATTAAACTGTGACCCCTCGTTCTGGACTTCCCCAACATCTGGAACAATCTTCCTGCATCTAGCCTGTCCAACCCCTTAAGAATGTTGTAAGTTTCTATAAGATCCCCCCTCAACCTTCTGAATTCTAGCGAGTACAAGCCGAGTCTATCCAGTCTTTCTTCATATGAAAGTCCTGACATCCCAGGAATCAGTCTGGTGAACCTTCTCTGTACTCTGTACTATGGCAAGAATGTCTTTCCTCAGATTAGGATACCAAAACTGTACGCAATACTCCAGGTGTGGTCTCACCAAGACCCTATACAACTGCAGTAGAACTTCCCTGCTCCTATACTCAAATCATTTTGCAATGAATGCTAACATACCATTCGCTTACTTCACTGCCTGATGTTCGAAATGTGCTGCGCTCTGTTCTTAAACAACAAGTTCTGGATGACGAAGGATTGCAAACTTTATTTTGTGAAATTAAAATATTCATACAAGAACATGAGAAGACAATCCATTTTACTGGCAGAGATTTAGAATGGTAGATGCTGTTTATACCAATCAAGTGTAAGGTGTTGCACTTATGGAGGTGGAATATAAGGGGAACGCATACCATAGCATCTCAAGTCTCCCTATCCGCCCTAGAATGAGGCGACTAAAACTGCCACATATCACCATGGCATGCAGATTCATCTTACATTTCTCCGCCCATATCTGCAATGGATCCATACCCTGCTATACCTTACTCGTCACTCTTGACAAACTTCCTTATCGCCTATAACCCGATCAATGTTTGTCTCGTCTGCAAACCTACTAACCAAATCAAGATTTACTTCCAGTCATTTATATTAATCCCAAGCATCAGAGGTTTCTGCACAGATCCCCACAGAGCACAAGTAGTCGTAGATGTCTATCCAGAATTATATAACACACTTCCACCACTACTTTCCGTCTTCAATGAGTAACCCACTCATAATGCCTCACTTACGCCTAGTAAAGCGTTAGTAATGCCTTACTAACATCCATGTAGACATTCACTTCCCTGCCCTCCATCAAACGTATTCAACAACTCGTCAACTTCTCAATTACTCAGATAAGCCACGTTTCCTCCATCTAAGTGATTCTCTATGTCACCTTCCCTCTGATCAATGGGTCTGTCTTTTCTCCATATTCTAACCTATACTTATCTCATCTCACCATTTGCGCATGTCGCCACGCTTCTTTCCTTTCTGATTATCTCACTGTGCTTCTTCATCAAAGTCTTCGTCGTAGCCATCCTCTCTCACCATCGTCCATGCAGAAAGCTACATTTACTCTTTTATTCTGGAATTTACACCCGAAAGTCGTTTCACTGGAATGTGGGATCATTAGTGGGATCATATACTTCCCACTGGATCTAGAGTGTTCAAAACATTAATACCAGCAGAATGCCCTCGCTGTTGGTGGGTAATAGAGCACATCGTCAACAGGTTTGTAGGTTCATTGTCTTCTGTAAAAAGCGCACATTGTCCCAAGTGTGGAGGATCGTGCTAGTATACGCCGTGATTGCTGGTCTGTGTGGTTTCGGTGGACCGAAGGGCCTGTTTCCGTATTGTATCGCTAAAGTAAAGTAAAATAAACTAAAGGATTGAATGTAGATTTGTCACCGATTTTTTTCAAGGACCTGAATGCCGAGCTCCCACCTGGGAGCCCATTTGCAATATGGGAGATCAATTATTTATTACTTTGTGACCTTACTCAGTTCAAACAGGAGTTGTGGACTCAAATGATGATGGTCCAATGGTCATGAACACTTCCAGCCATATCACACAGCCGAATGCCTGGGGCTGAATAACAAATCATCATTTTTATTTTACCTATCCCAAAGGCAGTGCTTTTCGCCCTTTCGTCATTGTCCTTGGGTTCACTTCCTAAACTGCTCTTGAATGAAACTCTTATTGTCAGCTAGCAAGTTACAAGACTTATCGATAAGAAGAGTGAAATATCAATGATATTGTTCCAAATCAGCAAACGTGATAGGGATACACAATCAAGGGTACACTTGCCAGTGTGTAGATAGTCATTGCTTCATGTTCAGGATCACAGGGAGCTCTCGTGGAATAAGATTAGGCTACCACCAAGCTTCATGGATAGGTAGGTAGTGGCATTTTGTCACTGCCTGGATAGCAATTGAAGAATGAAACATAACGTAACCCGTTGAAAATGAGTTCATTTGCACCCGTTTGCACCCGCTGACTTTCCCCAGCAATTTTGTGTACCGTTGAAAATGATGCTTACTACATTATGAAAAGGAAAGGCGGGAAACGAACGCTAATGTGCACATAAAGTAGCACACACGTCTGGCCATATTTAGGACACGAAGAGATCTGTTTGCCACAGTCATCTGCGATGCACATGGCAGAACTTTAATTAACAGAGTCAGGGTACTCTGGGGTCAGGCGCACGCCACGTGGATTGGGTGTTGAAAAGTCATCCAGCAGGGGATTTGTAGGTAGACTGCCAGAAACGTCAGTGTTTATGGATTGATGGACAGGGGCATTTTGTGCCTTAGCCCCACGTGGCTAGACGGAGCCATCAACGGTGACTGTAGGGATATGATCACCGCCCTAGGCACATGGGTAAATATTTATCGTCGCTGGAGATTGTGAATGGTGGTTTAACGATCCCTGGGACAGTTTTGATGAAATGCTAGCCCTGTGGCACGAGCAATCTGGATGATGGAATGGATATCACAGAGCTGGCCGCGAATAACTATTATGCACGCATTATGCTCGCGGCGGCGAAAGGCAAGGGCTTGAACCCCAACTCGGGACTACAAAGCTAACGCTGGGCTCCGCTCACTGAGTGTCTGCGAGTGAACTGAATCAACAGGGTAACAGGATATTTCACCGCGCTCCCCAACTGTTCTCGAAACCTTGACTGCGTCGCCACGTAAATAAAGGTGTTAGTGCAACAGCTGATATTTCTCAGCAAATAGCCAACGTTGTTAAAGATAAGGTCAACATCAGTCCACTCTAACCCTCTTGCTGTCGCTTGATAATAGAAAAAATCTATTATATTCGTCAGCCACAGGAGTATCAGGCTACCGGATAGAGCGAGGAGTAAACCAACAGACCTCCTCCTGCTCTCCATCTCCGGATCATTGCGGTTCCCCCCCTTGTTCTGACCCCTCAGTTCCTTACGGACCCGACTGGTTACGATAATATGTTTGATTGTAAAAGCGTTAAACAGCAGGATTACAGCGAACGGGAGTAAAGGAGTTAAGGCTACATTAAATGAATCGTATCCCACCCACCCGGAGTCAGTGAAATAACTTAACTTGACAGAGCAGCCCCACGGAATATTGTCGATGATCTGTGCAGGTTCATAAGTGAAGTACATGGGAACGTTTTTCAGACAGAGCAGAACGCCGGTAGATGCGAGAACCACTGCTGCGTTTTTCCCGGTGCAATATTTTGTTTTCAGTTTCTGGCAACAAATGGCGACAAATCGATCAAAGGTGAAAGTGACGGTGAACCAGACAGAACAGTCTGTAGCCGCACTGCGTAGGGCAAGGACGACGCTGCAGATTGGAGTTATGTCCAGAAAATAATTTGGGAAATAATGATATTTGAGGCGACTCAAAATAACCTCGGTGATGATGAGCAGTAAATCTGCAATTGCCATGGCCACGAGGTAGCGAGTGGTGCAGGTGGATAAGCCGCACTTTCCCCGGGACAGGATCAAAATCGAGATTACATTCACTGGGGAAAGATAAGATAACATATAAAATTATCGAAACATATGAAATTATAAAAGGACTGGCCAAGCTAAATGCAGGAAAATTGTTCCCAATGTTGGGCGAGTCCTGAACCAGGGGCCACAGTCTTAGAATAAAGGGGAGGTCATTTAAGACTGAGGTAAGAAAAAACTTTTTCACCTAGAGAGTTATGAATTTATGGAATTCCCTGCCACAGTGTGCAGTGGAGTCCAAGTCACTGGATGGATTTAAGAGAGAGTTGGATAGAGCTCTAGGGGCTAGTGGAGTCAAGGGATATGGGGAAAAGGCAGGCACGGGTTATTGATAGGGGACAATAAGCCATGATCACAATGAATGGCGGTGCTGGCTCGAAGGGCCGAATGGCCTCCTCCTGCACCTATTTTCTATGTTTCCAACATGATTTGGAAAAAAGTGACAATTTGCTAAAACAGCAAGTGGTTATGGTGTGGAATATACCCAATCTACACCTCCCATTATCTTATCTACCTCTATAAGATCACCCCTCATCCTTCTGTGCTCCAAGGAATAGATTCCCAGCCTACTCAACCTCTCCCTTTTGCTTGGACCCTCTAGTCCTGGCAACATCCTCATGAATCTTCTCTGTACCATTTCCAGCTTGACATCTTTTCTATAACACGTCGCCCAGAACCGAACAAAATACTCTAAATGCGGCCTCACCAACGTCTTTTCCAACTGCAACATAACCTCCCAACTTCTATACTGAATACGCTGGCTGATGAAGATCAATGTGCCAAATGCCTTCTTGATCGCCCGATCTACCTGCGACCATCTTCAAGAACCATGCACCTGCACCCCTTAACCCCCCTGAACTACAATACTCCCCAGAGCACTACCATTCACTATCTAGGTCCCACCTATGTTAGACTTCCCAAAATGCTACACCTCACACTTTGCTGTATTAAATTCCATCTTGGCTAGAAGGGCCGAATGGCCTCCCCTGCACCAATTTTCTATGTTTCTATTATAAACGTTGAAGATTACGAAACAATAAATCCCGGGTAAGTCGGAGTCCGTTTGGAGTTCTGGTCAGTTACTACGTTTATTTCAAAAACAAGGCGCAAAACTCCTCCATTCCCGACCGGGTCGTGGTAAAATAGGACGAAATAACTGATTCCTGGGATGTCAGGACTTTCATACGAAGAAAGACTGGATAGATTCGGCTTGTACTCGCTAGAATTTAGGAGAATGAGGGGGGGGGGGGATCTTATAGAAACCTACAAAATTCTTAAGGGGGTGGACAGGCTAGATGCAGGAAGATTGTTCACGATGTTGGAGAAGTCCAGGACAAGGGGTCACAGCTTAAGGATAGAGGGGGAATCCTTTAGGACCGAGATGAGAAAAACATTTTTCACACAGAGAGTGGCGAATCTCTGAAACTCTCTGCCACAGTAGATAGTTGAGGCCAGTTCATTAGCTATATTTAAGAGGGAGTTAGATGTGGCCCTTGTGGCTAAAGGGATCAGGGGGTATAGAGAGAAGACAGGTACGGGATACTGAATTGGATGATCAGCCATGATCATATTGAATGTCGGTGCAGGTTCGAAGGGCCGAATGGTCTACTCCTGCACCTGTTTTGTATGTTTCTCAGGTTAGAGAGTGAGAGAGGAGTAGAGAGAGAGAGAGAGGAGAGAAGATGAGGCGGAGAGAGGAGAAGAGAGAGCGAGAGAGAGAGAGAGAGGAGAGAGACCAGAGAGGAGATAAGGGAGAGAAGAAGAGAGAGGAGAGAGGAGAGGAGAGAGAGCCACGAACAACGACAATGAGTCTATATCGAGATCTCTCATCTATCTCTCTCGATATCTCTCTCTCTCTCTCGCTCTCTCTCTCTCTCTCTCTCTCTCTCTCTCTCTCTCTCTCTCAATATACCTCGTCGCATCTGCTTGTGCTGCTTTATAAACAAAAGTTTACAAATCTCAAAACGAATTCCTATTTATGAATCGATATCCAATTAATTGTATGAAACATCACAAAATATTAAACATTCATTTCCACTTCTCCCCTAGACCTTCGGCAAAGGTATTCACATTTGATAACCAGGTTCCACCAGATTCAAGAACCGCTTCTTCCCACTGTTATCGGATAATTCAGTTGGCTTTTCATCAGCTATGATTGTGTCACCGATTCTCCAATCTACCCCGTTATGTCCCGTTCACTTAAAATTCGTTGTGGTGTCTGTAGCATTAAATTATAGATCTGTAGCAATATAATATGTACTTTGTTTCCGTTCGCTGTTTACACAATTTGTACTCATGCATGGTTTGATCGTTTTCATTGTTGGCATGATTTCACGTATCTCGATATAGATGACAAGAATAGCTAAGCAATACTAGTTCTTTCCGAAACGATTGTGGTATGTTTCTCATGGCGATGCCCAGCCTAGCTTTCTGTAATTGCGGTTTCGCCTCCATCGTTTCTGAAATATGTTAGTTGCATTTGCCCAGTCAGTATGCAAGACATGTTTAATGATCGATAGTCATTTTTGGAAAACGATAAACAAAACATGCGGACTTCCAATGGCTACATGTGAGTTATCGGCTTTCAGTAGCATTAACTGCTACAAGGCCATTCTTATTTAACTCTGTGTAATATAATTTCCTCAGTTTTATTATAACCAGGATTCTAGAGACCCCTGTGAAGGTTTTCGATTCAGAGTTGTTCAGCGCAGGAACAGCCGTTGCGGCCCTCAGTGTCTCAGCTGACCCGCATGTTAGCTATATAATTTGCTTTGCTCATTCAGTCTCGCTTCGTGTTCGCTTCCAATAAAATGAACACAAGTATACGTTTAATCAATACTCTTTTCATCTATTTCAAATTATAACATTTTTACACGGATTTAAACTTCAATCACCGCACCTACTTACCAGGAACTCCTATGCCAGCAATGAACACATAAAATATTCTGTCTACACGGCGGTATGTTTCCCACATTTTCTACATGAAATGCGTGTACCTTTATGCCGCGGCAGCTGTTTCAAAATGAAGGTGAGATGTATTGCCCGAGTTTATCAACGCATTGAGATCTCATCGGGGTATTAGGGGTTCAACAGATTCAAAAGTAAGTGATGCAATAACAGGTGCAATTAGATGACGACAGCTCCGTGAAATCCATGATGCAGGACTTTGTGTTTGCTGCAGGGACTTAATTGCGAAACACAAGACAGAAATGTGATATTACTCATGGGTGACATGAGAGAGCAACATTCACACTGTACAAGAATATAGCTCAAACACATTCTGAAACGTCCGCCCTCTCATCTGGCCGTCATTCCGCAACATTGTTCGCTGTACGATACTCCTAGGGACGTTGCACATATTTGAACTTGCATTCAGAGCACACGCCTGGATTCAACTTAGACCAATATACAACGGATATTATAAACGTTCATTCTCACAACCAGTTGCATAGCCGTCGTGCACGAAACCGTTTAGGTCACATCTCTTTTTCACTTTGTCTACATTACCGGTGTCCGTAGACTTGTTGTACCTTAATAACGCGATCTCACCAAGGCCTGCTTAAACGTGGCCACGTGCCAACTCTCGGATACCTCCTCCTACCTACCCCTGGACCATGACCCCACAGGGGCGAGGTTTAAAAAACATTTAAAAAAACGCGTGTGCGGTGATCGATCTCCTCGCCTGCCAGTCGGCGCAGCGGATTGATCTCATATCCTGTCACTCTCCAGGACGGTCCGCCCCTTTCTGCACCATCGCGTCTTTACTAGCTGCGGGTGGCCGGCGGAACTCTCCAACCGGATACAATTTTTGGAGGGACCGGAAGCGGCGCGGCCCTGCCCGGAGTCGGAGATGTCGCCAAAGGGAAAGCGAAGAGTCTGATTCTGGCGGAGCTTGAGCGTCCAGCGCCCGCTGTGGGTCCCAAACGCACCACCACCGCAACGCCCCGCATTTCCGGCCCCTTCCCCTCTCAACCCCTCGCTGACACCTGCCCCCCTCTCCCGTGATAGCCCCCTCTACCCCATGGCTCTTTACCCGTCTTTTCTCCGACCTCAACCCCCACAAACCCAGCCCATACGCCGGCGCGGCCGTAGCTGCTGGTGCTTCCAGACCTGGCTATGACGCGCCGACGGCTGATGCTCCCGCGGGGCACGCAAGGAGAGGAACGACAACCTCGAGATGGGGAGGTGCCAGCTGTGTGGGAGAGGAGATGAGTGTGGGGGAGGAAAGGCGGTAGAGGTAGAGGAGGGGCGTAGGGAAGAGAGAGGAGTTATGGAGGGAGGGAGGGAGGGGGTGACTTAGGGTAGGAAAGGGAGAGATGAGGGAGGATTGGGGGAGGGAAGGTGGAGAGGGAAATGAAGTGGGAGGTGAGGAGGGAGAGTGTGGGAGGATGGGGAATAGAGCGAGAGGAAGGAGGGTGGAGTGGGTCAGGTAGGGAGTGGGGAATAGAGGGAGTGCAGGGCAGTGGGGGGGGGGGTGATGAGGGATACTAGGTGGATAGGGGGAGGTGAGGAATGGACGAGGTGGGGGATAGGAGGGAGGTAGGGAGGGAAGAGCAGTTATGGAGGGAGACATGGAATGACTGTGGTAGAGGAAAGGTGAGGCAGATCGAGGTGAGAGAGGGATTGGGGAGGGTAGTAGGAGAGGGGAAAGAAGAGGGAGGGTAAAGAGGAGAGCCTGTGCAGTTGGGGGCTATGGATGAGTGGTGAAATATTGCCTTGGGGACCAAGCCTCCTGTGTGAAAGGGACCCAACGGGTCCCATTTAGTCTAGTCACCTCTTAATTCCTTAATCGCATGTCATATCAACGAAAGGGGATTAGCCTCCCCATTGCACATGTCCACGCCACTCCTAATGCTGTGTAGCTTAACCTGTGCACACATATCTATATAATTAAAAGTCTCAGCTTGACCAATTCCTGTTTGCGCTGTTGTTTGATTTTAGAAAAACCGCTACCAGAAATGGCTGTGATTTTTTGGCCTTCTTACTCAGAGTCCTCCTCCGATGATCAGGCCCTGAGGATTTTTCCCATCGATGAAAAATCAAAGAGTTATTAGTGTTTAAAAAATCTTGAGATTCTCTCTCCTGTCGATCACCGCGATGAAGACCACGCCCCTTCAAGGGAGGGGGAGGGACTATAAAACCCGGAAGTCTGGACGTGGCTCAGTCGCTGCAAGGTGGTGAGGGAGAGGCCACAACTCTCAGTCTGAACTGGGAATCTACACAACACTTAGTGTCTACTGAACTTGGAGTTCCCTTTATGTGTTTTATGTGCTTTTATGTGGTTTTATGTGGTCTGGAAACCAGTCCCTTCGGCCCACAACACCCATACTAGCGCTCCAGAAAGCCCCCCCTCCCCCCCTCCACTGGCCAGCAATATTGGAATTGGTGGAGACGTGGAATATTGCGTTGGGGGACCAGCCTTCCCGTGAGAAGCTGGGACCCAACGGGTCTTACTTAGTCTATTCCTTCACTAAATAAAATGAAGGCAGCCTGTGCAGCCTCTCATCATGGCCGACGCCATCCATGCCATTTACATGGTAAATGCATTAATCTCTCTTTCGTCTGACCATTATAAGTCACGCCAATTCGTATTGCGTTTATATTATACATCATGTTTGTTCATGGGAACTATATCGTGCAAAGAAAATACATAGAAAATAAATAGAAACTGCCAGAAACACAAACAGTCCAGGAAACTGGGAAAGACAGTCAAAATGGCGGGAGATGTTGATTCGACAAATATATAGATGTGATACTGCAAGATTCCTCCAGTTATGGGTTAACCGACCAACCTGTTCACTAGAAGCGACTGTCACCATAATGTTGGTGGTACACAAAATTGCTGGGGAAACTCAGCGGGTGCAGCAGCATCTATGGAGCGAAGGAAATAGGCGACGTTTCGGGCCGAAACCCTTCTTCAGACTGTCACCATAATGTTGTCGTTTGTAGTTGCCTGTGTTACGAATTGCAGGCTGTGGGACAAATGTGGCAAGTATGATCAAAGGAAACTTCATTATCACCGATCAATGAAATATAGCAAAAATGTTCAAAGTTGACCGCTAGGCTGGAGAGCATGTAATCAGAATGTGGGTGTTTGGAAGGCGCCAATATTCCCTGCCGAACAAAGAGCTGCTATTTCTATTGCTTATTTTCGGTTTCGTTATTACAGCGCATGGAAGTTTCAACCAGCTCTTGGTTAATCAACTGTAGAGGAGGTTGCTTTGTGAACACTGAATATTGTAAAGTAGAATAGAAGAAGTGAAAATGAAATTCTGCTTCTCTTAGGAATGTTTAGGCCACTGAATGGTGGAAAGAACAGCTGAATTGACAGCTCCACCAGCAAATCAAATGCTGTACCACTTGCGGATGCAAGTCCCTCCGGTGAACAATTCAGTCGATCAACCCATAGCCGGGCAACCTTACTGTATCTCAGCTATTTGTTTGCCACATCAATCTCTCCAGCATCTTGTCTGCAACTCAAAACTCCATCATCTTTCTGTCTTTCCAACACCGAACACTGCAAAGTAGGTTGGAAGTGTGTGACATTCTACTGCTCCGACAAGGACTGTTTCGTCACTGATTTGTGGAAAGGAAAGAGCTGAAATGACAGCGTTTTCACGCCTTGCGGTTGGTAGAGGAGGTTCCATAAGTTAAGGAGTGTTTTGTGCGGCGCATCATCAGTCGGCGAGGTGGGGATGACAACGAAATCGTCAAAGGGGAAGGGGAATATATTCCTGGCGATGGAATCTCATTGAAGTTGGTAAACATTTCGCCAGTAGATTACTTGAATGAGAAAGGTCTGGAAGTTGAGGGCGGAGGCGACTATTCTTGAACTCCCCAGCTTGAAAGGTGTGAAAATGAGTGCGGTAAACATGATTCTCTGAGGACGAAGATGAAGTAAATCAATGGCACTGGAAAACTGAAGGCATTTCAGACGCACGAATGCAGGATATTCATCATTGTCAATGTGACCAACACGGCGTAACGGAGGGATAGAATGGTGTTCATGTCGCATGAAGGGTGGGAGGAAGTATATTCAAAATAATTGAGGTGGGTTTGTGGTGCATGCTTGAGATTTGCCTATCCCCATAAGATGGAGATGGAGAGATCCGAAACGGAAGGGTTGAGTCGAGGGTAAGGTGGGAGCACAACAGCAGTCGCCAGCAATTTTTTTTGAAATGCTAGAGCTGTGCACGAAGTTCTAACATACATTCATCGATACAGCCAAATGTTCCACTTGGTTTTGTACGTGGGAGGTCGTGCCTCACGAATCTGATTGAGGTTTTTGAAGATGTTACTAAAAATTTTGACGAGGGCAAGGCATTTAACATGGTCGACTGCCCTCGAAGTTTCGATCGCATGGGATCCAAGGAGATATAGTGGAATGGATAGAACATTGGCTTTATGTAAGGAAGTATTGGGGAAGGTGCGACCTGTACAGAAAGGACGGGTTGCACTTGAACTCAAGGGGGACCAATATCCTGGCGGGGAGATTTGCAAAGGCTACTGGGGAGACTTTAAACTAGTATGGTTGGGGGGAGGGACTCAAATTGGGAAAGCTAGCAGTCAGTGTGTGAAGCAGGGGGCAGAGAATGGTAGCACTCTGACCCAAAATGTAGGGGAGAGAGAAGAAAAAGAAAATAATCAGAGAATAAGAGAGGGTGGGTTTCTTAAATGTGTATATTTTAATGCTAGGAGCATTGTAAGAAAAGTGGATGAACTTAGAGCCTGGATTGACACCTGGAAGTATGATGTTGTGGCGATCAGTGAAACATGGTTGCAGGAGGGCTGTGATTGGAAACTAAATGTTCCAGGATTTCATTGCTTCAGGTGTGATAGAATTGGAGGGGCAAGAGGTGGAGGTGTTGTATTGCTTATCAGGGAAGATATTACAGCAGTGCTTTGGCAGGATAGATTAGAGGGCTCGTCTAGGGAGGCTATTTGGGTGGAACTGAGAAATGGGAAAGGGGTAGCAACACTTATAGGAGTGTATTATAGACCACCAAATGGGGAGCGAGAATTGGAAGAGCAAATATGTAAGGAGATTGCAGATATTAGTAGTAAGCACAAGGTAGTGATTGTGGGAGATTTCAATTTTCCACACATAGACTGGGAAACACATTCTGTAAATGGGCTGGATGGGTTGGAGTTTGTAAAATGTGTGCAGGATAGTTTTTTGCAACAATACATAGAAGTACCTACTAGAGAAGGGGCGGTACTGGACCTCCTGTTAGGAAATGAGATGGGTCAGGTGGCAGAGGTATGCGTTGGGGAACAGTTCGGGTCCAGTGATCACAATACCATTAGTTTCAATATAATTATTGAGAGGGACAAAACTGGACCTAGGGTTGAGATTTTTGATTGGAGAATGGCTAACTTTGAGGAGATGCGAAAGGATTTAAAAGGAGTAAATTGGGACAGTTTGTTTTATGGGAAAGATGTGGAAGAGAAATGGAGTACATTTAAAGGTGAAATTTTAAGAGTACAGAATCTTTATGTCCCTGTTCGGTTGAAAGGAAATCGTAAAAATTGTAAAGAGCCATGGTTTTCAAGGGAAATTGGACACTTGGTTCGGAAAAAGAGGGAGACCTACAATAGTTATAGACAGCATGGAGTAAATGAGGTGCTTGAGGAGTATAAAGAATGTAAAAAGAATCTTAAGAAAGAAATTAGAAAAGCTAAAAGAAGATATGAGGTTGCTTTGGCAAGTAAGGTAAAAGTAAATCCGAAGGGTTTCTACCGCTATATTAATAGCAAAAGGATAACGAGGGATAAAATTGGTCCATTAGAGAGTCAGAGTGGCCAACTATCTGCAGAGCCAAAAGAGATGGGGGAGATATTGAACAGTTTCTTTTCTTCGGTATTCACCAAGGAGAAGGATATTGAATTATGTGAGGTAAGGGAAACAAGTAGAGTAGCTATGGAAACTATGAGGATCAAAGAAGAGGAAGTACTGACACTTTTGAGAAATATAAAAGTGGATAAGTCTCCAGGTCCGGACAGGATATTCCCTAGGACATTGAGGGAAGTTAGTGTATAAATAGCAGGGGCTATGGCAGAAATATTTCAAATGTCATTAGAAACGGGAATAGTGCCGGAGGATTGGCGTACTGCGCATGTTGTTCCATTGTTTAAAAAGGGGTCTAAGAGTAAACCTAGCAATTATAGACCTGTTAGTTTGACGTCAATGGTGGGCAAATTAATGGAAAGAATACTTAGAGATAATATATATAAGCATCTGGATAAACAGGGTCTGATTAGGAACAGTCAACATGGATTTGTGCCTGGAAGGTCATGTTTAACTAATCTTCTTGAATTTTTTGAAGATGTTACTCGGGAAATTGATGAGGGTAAAGCAGTGGATGTTGTGTATATGGACTTCAGTAAGGCCTTTGACAAGGTTCCTCATGGAAGGTTGGTTAAGAAGGTTCAATGGTTGGGTATTAATGGTGGAGTAGCAAGATGGATTCAACAGTGGCTGAATGGGAGATGCCAGAGAGTAATGGTGGATGGTTGTTTGTCAGGTTGGAGGCCAGTGACGAGTAGGGTGCCACAGGGATCTGTGTTGGGTCCACTGTTGTTTGTCATGTACATCAATGATCTGGACGATGGCGTGGTAAATTGGATTAGTAAGTATGCAGATGATACTAAGATAGGTGGGGTTGCGGGTAATGAAGTAGAGTTTCAAAGTCTACAGAGAGATTTATGCCAGTTGGAAGAGTGGGCTGAAAGATGGCAGATGGAGTTTAATGCTGATAAGTGTGAGGTGCTACATCTTGGCAGGACAAATCAAAATAGGACGTACATGGTAAATGGTAGGGAATTGAAGAATGTAGGTGAACAGAGGGATCTGGGAATAACTGTGCACAGTTCCCTGAAAGTGGAATCTCATGTAGATAGGGTGGTAAAGAAAGCTTTTGGTGTGCTGGCCTTTATAAATCAGAGCATTGAGTATAGAAGTTGGGATGTAATGTTAAAATTGTACAAGGCATTGGTGAGGCCAATTCTGGAGTATGGTGTACAATTTTGGTCGCCTAATTATAGGAAGGATGTCAACAAAATAGAGAGAGTACAGAGGAGATTTACTAGAATGTTGCCTGGGTTTCAGCAACTAAGTTACAGAGAAAGGTTGAACAAGTTAGGGCTTTATTCTTTGGAGCGCAGAAGGTTAAGGGGGGACCTGATAGAGGTTTTTAAAATGATGAGAGGGATAGACAGAGTTGACGTGGAAAAACTTTTCCCACTAAGAGTAGGGAAGATTCAAACAAGGGGACATTACTTGAGAATTAAGGGACTGAAGTTTAGGGGTAACATGAGGGGGAACTTCTTTACTCAAAGAGTGGTAGCTGTGTGGAATGAGCTTCCAGTGAAGGTGGTGGAGGCAGGTTCGTTTTTATCATTTAAAAATAAATTGGATAGTTATATGGATGGGAAAGGAATGGAGGGTTATGGTCTGAGCGCAGGTATATGGGACTAGGGGAGATTATGTGTTCGGCTCGGACTAGAAGGGTCGAGATGGCCTGTTTCCGTGCTGTAATTGTTATATGGTTATATGGTTATATGGTTAGAGGGTGATGGTGGAAAGAAGGTTTGGGGACAGGAGGCCTATGACGAGTGGTGTGCCTTTAGGTTCTGTACTCGTCCCGTTGCTGTTTGTTATCTATTGTTATCCGTTTGAATTAGACTCAGAGTCAAGGGGCATTTAGATTAATCCCCATGGCAGGATCACATCTCTTATGATTGGGCTGATTGATCCGCAAACCTAGAAACATAGAAACATAGAAAATAGGTGCAGGGCATGGCTGATCGTCCCCTGTCAATAACCCGTGCCTGCCGTGTCCCCATATCCCTTGACTCCACTAGCCGTTAGAGCTCTATCTAAGTCTCTCTTAAATCCATCCAGTGATTTGGCCTCCACTGCCCTCTGTGGAAGGGAATTCCATAAATTCACACCTCTCTGTTTTTTTCGCACCTCAGTCTTAAATGACCTCCCCTTTATTCTAAGACTGTGGCCCCTGGTTCTGGACTCGCCCAACATTGGGAACATTTTTCCTGTTTCTAGCTTGGCCAGTCCTTTTATAATTTTATATGTTTCAATAAGATATCCCCTCATCCTTCTAAACTCCAGTAAATACAAGCCTAGTCTTTTCAATCTTTCCTCCTATGACAGTCCTGCCATCCCATGGATCAATCTCGTGAACCTACGCTGCACAATCTCGTGAACCTACAAGAAGATGAGAAGACAATCCATTTTACCTGCAGAGATTTTGAATGGTAGATGCTGTTTATTCCAATCAAGTGTAGTGTGTTGCACTTATGGAGGTCGAATATAAGGGGAACGCATACCATAGTCTCTCATGTCTCCCCATCCGCCCTAGAATGAGGCAACCAAAACTGCCACATATCACCCTCGCATGCAGATCCATCTTGCATTTCTCCGCCCATATCTGCAATGGATCCATACTCTGCTATAAGTCACTCTTGACAAACTTCCTTATCGCCTATAACCCGATCAATGTCGTCTGCAAACCTACTAACTGAATCAAGCTTTACTTCCAGTCATTATATTAATCCCAAGCATCAGAGATTTCTGCACAGATCCCCACAGAGCACGTAGTCATAGATGTCTATCCAGAATTATATTATAACCAGAGCCAGGATTTTGCCATTAATGCCATGTGCCTTTTCATGCCCTTTTTGATGATTTCACCAAGATAATGCCTTTTTCACGATCGCGTGCCTAAATCAGCCTTTTTTTAGCCATTTTGCTGAAAGGACGTTCTATTTTCTCTAATTCTTTCGTGATTACAATGACGTTTTCATAGAAAATAGGTGCAGGAGTAGGCCATTCGGCCCTTCGAGCCTGCGCCGCCATTCAATATGATCATGGCTGATCATCCAACTCAGTATCCTGTAGCCTTCTCTCCATACCCCCTGATCCCTTTAGCCCCAAGGGCCACATCTAACTCCCTCTTAAATATAGCCAATGAACTGGCCTCAACTACCTTCTGTGGCAGAGAGTTCCAGAGATTCACCACTCTCTGTGTGAAAAATGTTTTTCTCATCTCGGTCCTAAAGGATTTCCCCTTTATCCTTAAACTGTGACCCCTTGTCCTGGACTTCCCCAACATCGGGAACAATCTTCCTGCATCTAGCCTGTCCAACCCCTTAAGAATTTTGTAAGTTTCTATAAGATCCCCCCTCAATCTTCTAAATTCTAGAGAGTACAAGCCGAGTCTATCCACTCTTTCTTCATATGAAAGCCCTGACATCCCAGGACTCAGTCTGGTGAACCTTCTCTGAACTCCCTCTATGGCAAGAATGTCTTTCCTCATATTTGGAGACCAAAACTGTACGCAATACTCCAGGTGTGATCTCACCAAGACCCTGTACAACTGCAGTAGAACCTCCCTGCTCCTATACTCAAATCCCTTTGCTATGAATGCTAACATACCATTCGCTTTAGTCGCTGCCTGCTGCACCTGCATGCCTACTTTCAATGACTGGTGTACCATGACACCCAGGTCTCGTTGCATCTCCCCTTTTCCTTATCGGCCACCATTTAGATAATAGCCTACTTTCCTGTTTTTGTCACCAATGTGGATAACCTCACATTTATCCACATTATACTGCATCTTCCATGCATTTTCCCACTCACCCAGCCTATCCAAGTCACCTTGCAGCCTCCTAGCATCCTCCTCACAGCTACCACTGCTCCCCAGCTTTGTGTCATCCGCAGACTTGGAGATGTTGCATTCAATTCCCTCGTCCAAATCATTAATATATATTGTAAATAGCTGGGGTCCCAGCACTGAGCCTTGCGGTACCCCACTAGTCACTGGCTGCCATTCTGAAAAGGACCCGTTTGCTCCTACTCTTTGCTTCCTGTTTGCCAGACAGTTCTCTATCCACATCAATACCGAACCCCCAATACCGTGTGCTTTAAATGTGTATACTAATCTCTTATGTGGGACCTTGTCGAAAGCCTTCTGAAAGTCCAGATATAACACAGCCACTGGTTCTCCGTTATCCACTCTACTAGTTACATCCTCGAAAAATTCTATAAGATTCGTCAGACATGATTTACCTTTCGTAAATCCATGCTGACTTTGTCCAATGATTTCACCACTTTCCAAATGTGCTGCTATCCCATCTTTAATAACTGACTCTAGCAGTTTCCCCACTACCGATGTTAGACTAACTGGTCTGTAATTCCCCGTTGTCTTTCTCCCTCCCTTTTGAAAAAGTAGGGTTAGATTAGCTACCCTCCAATCCTCAGGAACTACTCCAGAATCTAAAGAGTTTTGAAAAATTATCACTGATGCATCCACTATTTCTGGGGCTACTTCCTTGAGTACTCTGGGATGCAACCTATCTGGCCCTGGGGATTTATCGGCCTTTAATCCATTCAATTTACCTAACACCACTTCCCAGCTAACCTGGATTTCACTCAATTCCTCCATCTCATTTGACCCGCGATCCCCTGCTATTTCCGGCAGATTATTTATGTCTTCCTTAGTGAAGACGGAACCAAATTCAATTGGTCTGCCATGTCCTTGTTCCCCATGATCAATTCACCTGTTTCTGATGCAAGGGACCTACATTTGTTTTAACTAATCTCTTTCTCTTCACATATCTATAAAAACGTTTGCAGTTTTTATGTTCCCTGCCAGTTTTCTTTCATAATCTATTTTCCCTTTCCTAATTAAGCCCTTTGTCCTCCTCTGCTGGACTCTGAATTTCTCCCCGTCCTCTGGTAGGCTGATTTTTCTGGCTAATTTGTACGCTTCAGCTTTTGTTTTGATACTATCCCTGATTTCCCTTGTTATCCACGGATGCACTACCTTCCCTGATAATTTTTTTTGCCAAACTGGTATGAAAAATTGTTGTAGTTCATCCATGCAGTCTTTAAATGCCTTCCATTGCATATCCACCGTCAACCCATTAAGAATCAATTGCCAGTCTATCTCGGCCAATTCACGTCTCATACCCTCAAAGTTACCTTTCTTTAAGTTCAGGACCCTTGTTTCTGAATTGACAATGTCACTCTCCATCCTAATGAAGAACTCAACCATATTATGGTCACTCTTGCCCAAGGGGCCACGCACAACAACACTGCTAACTAACCCTTCCTCATTACTCAATACCCAATCTAGAATAGCCTGCTCTCTCGTTGGTTCCTCTACATGTTGGTTTAGAAAACTATCCCGCATACATTCCAAGAAATCCTCTTCCTCAGCACCCTTGCCTATTTGATTCACCCAATCTATATGTAGATTGAAGTCACCCATTATAACAGTTTTACCTTTATTGCACGCATTTCTAATTTCCTGTTTGATGCCATCCCCAACTTCACTACTACTGTTAGGTGGCCTGTACACAACTCCCACTAGTGTTTTCTGCTCCTTAGTGTTTCGCAGCTCTACCCATATCGATTCCACATCCTCCAAGCTAATGTCCTTCCTTTCTATTGCGTTAATCTCCTCTCTAACGAGCAACGCTACCCCACCTCCTTTTCCTTTCTGTCTATCACTCCTGAATATGGAATATCCCTGGATGTTCAGCTCCGAGCCTTGGTCTTCCTGGAGCTATGTCTCCGTGATCCCAACGATATCATAATCATTAATAGCTATCTGCACATTCAAATCATCCGCCTTATTACGAATGCTCCTTGCATTGAGATACGAAGCCTTCAGGCTTGTTTTTACAACGCTCTTACCCCTTATACAATTATGTTCAAAAGTGGCTCTTTTTGATTTTTACCCTGGATTTGCCTGCCTGCCACTGTTACTTTTCACCTTGCTACCTATTGCTTTACCCTCATTTTACACCCCCTCTGTCTCCCTGCTCACACATTTAAGAACCCCGTCACCTCTTATTCTCTGTTTATTATTTTTTTCTTCTTTCTCCCCTACATGTTGTGTCTGAGTGCTTCCCTTTTCTGCCTCCTGCCTCACACACTGTCTACTAGCTTTCTTTATTTGAGTCCCTCCCCCAACCGTTCTAGTTTAATGTCTCCGCAGTAGCCTTTGCAAATTTCCCCGCCAGGATATTGCCCCCCCTCGGGTTCAAGTGCAACCCATCCTTTTTGTACAGGTCACACCTTCCACAAAAGAGGTCCCAATGATCCAGAAACCTGAATCCCTGCCCTCTGCACCAGTCCTTCAGCCACGCCTTTATCCTCCACCTCGCTCCATTCCTACTCTCACTGTCGCGTGGCACAGGCAGTAATCCCGAGATTGTTACCTTTGCGGTCCTTCTCCTTAACTCCCCTCCTAACTCCCCAAATGATCCTTTCAGGACCTCTTCTCTTTTTCTACATATGTCATTGGTACCTATATGTACCACAACCTCGGGCTCCGCTCCCTCATATTTCAGGATATCTTGGACACGTTCAGACACATCCCAGACCCTGGCACCAGGGAGGCAAACTACCATCCGGGTCTCCTGACTGCGTCCACAGAATCGCCTCTGACCCATGTTTTCCATGTTAACACGTTAATATTAATGTTATTATTAACGTGGTAACATAGTATAACCTACATGAAAATTTGCACCACCAGGGCAAAACCGGGGGCGCCACCGTCGGTTGTTAATTCGTTCGTGCCGCTGTCCGCTGGTTCACCCTTCTTCAACATCTATTTTAGAAACAAATGCAGATGCTGGAAAAATCGAAACTTGACAAAAAATACTGGAGAAAGTCAGCAGGTGAGGCAGCATCTATGGAGAGAAGGAATAGGCGGCGTTTCCGGTCAAGACCCTTCTTCAGACTGATGTGGGTGGGGGAAAGGAAAATGAAAGGAGGAGTCGGAGACAGTCGGACTAGAAGGAGAGCTGGGAAGGATGAGGGGGATGAGGGATAAGACAAGGGCTATCTAAAATTAGATAAGTCAATGTTGATACCGCTGGGGTGTAGACCACCCAAGCGAAATACCCAAGTCTGTCTCCTCACTATATTTACTGCTGGCTCCAGTCGCAAATCTGAGTTTTCGAGGGATTTGTGTAAGGCATTCATTGATGCTGGAATTCCACTGTGGAAATTGGAAAACAAATCTCTCAGAGGATTTTTAGAGAAATACACAGAGGAACATATACCGAGCGAGTCATCATTACGGAAAAAATATGTTGACAGCAACTTCAACATTGTTGTGCAGAACATTAGAGATGAAGTTGCTTGCAACAAAATATGGATCTCAATAGACGAGACAACCGAAACTCTGGGGAGATATGTTTCCAATGTGGTCATTGGTACACTGGAGGCAGGTCAACCATCAAAGGAGTATTTGTTGACATTGGAAGTATTGGGGAAGTCAAACAGCTCAACTATTGCTCGGTTGTTTACATCTTCATTTGCTGTACATTGGCCAGAAGGTATAAAACTCGAGAATGTTCTTCTGTTTGTGACTGATGCAGCTTCGTACATGAACAAAGCTCATTGTGCTCTTAAAGTTTTATTCCCCAAAATATCGCATTTGACCTGCTTAGCTCAAGAACTTCATAGAATTGTCATAGTCCGTCCACTGCGATCCTGTGTTTAATGCTACCAATTTTGCAAAATTTCCCACAAGCTTTCACACTTCCCTTGCGAAACGTGGCGAAACATTAGTGAATAACTTACAGGTTTTCAACAAAGTAACTGTAAGATTCCTGGCGATGCAGGTAAAGATATGCAAGACAAATGCGAGAGAGTGATTTAGCTAACAAAGATCTTGAAGAAATACAAAACATAGCTAAAGTTCTCAAAGGTAGTTGTAATGCACAAGACATTGACATGTATATAAAGTCAGTAGCTTGTTTCGAGTATGCACCAGTGACCTCAACGGATGGTAGAAATGCCAGTAATTAAGTGCAACCATGCATCTTTGGTAATTTAATGTAGTATACCTTTATATTATCATTGTTAACAATATTTTGGTGGTGGAAATACTCCTTTTTTAGTCAATAAATGCCTTTCGTGCCTTTTTTGTAATTTTATTATGCCTTTTTGCCTGCCTATTTCAGAGTTTTATAGTCCTGGCTCTAATTATAACACACCTCCACCACTACTTTCCGTCTTCAATGAATAACCCACTCATAATTAATTATGCCTTACTAACATCCATGTAGACATTCACTTCCCTACCCTCATCAAACGTATTCAACACCTCATCAACTTCTCAGATAAGCCACGTTTCCTCCATCTAAGTGATTCTCTATGTCACCTTCCCTCTGATCAATGGGTCTCTGTCCTTTCTCCATATTCTAACCTATACTTATCTCATCTCACCATTTGCGCATGTCGCTACGCTTCGTTTTGTTCTGATTATCTTGCTGTGCTTCTTCGTCAAAGTTTTCCTCTCTCACCGTCGTCCATGCAGAAAGCTACATTTACTCTTTTATTCTGTAAATTAGATCCGAAATTCATTTCACTGGGATGTGGGATAATTAGTGGGATCATATACTTTCCCCTGGATCTAGTGTTCAAAACCTTAATACGAGCAGAATGCCCTCGCTGTTGGTGGGTAATAGAGCACATATACATAGTTGGTTCATTGTCTTCTGTAAAAAGTGCACATTGTCCCAAGTGTGGAGGATCGTGCTAGTATACGCCGTGATTGCTGGTCTGTGTGGTTTCGGTGGACCGAAGGGCCTGTTTCCGTATTGTATCGCTAAAGTAAAATAAAAGAAACTTAAGAATTGAATGTAGATTTGCCACCGATTTTTTTCAAGGACTTGAGTGCCGAGCTCCCACCTAGTAGCCCATTTGCAATATGGGAGATCAATTATTTATTACTTTGTGACCTTACTCAGTTCAAACAGGAGTTGTGGGCTCAAATGATGATGGTCCAATGACCATGAACACTTCCAGCCATATCACATAACCGAATGCTTGGGGCTGAATAACAAATCATAATTTTTATTTTACCTATCCCAAAGGCAGTGCTTTTCGCCCTTTCATCATTGTCCTTGGGTTCACTTCCTAAACTGCTCTTGAATGAAACTCTTATTGTCAGCTAGCAAGTTACAAGACATCGATAAGAAGAGTGAAATATCAATGATATTGTTCCAAATCAGCAAACGTGATAGGGACACACAATCAAGGGTACACTTGCCACTGTGTAGATAGCCATTGCTTCATGTTCAGGAACACAGGGAGCCCTCGTGGAATAAGATTAGGCTACCACCAAGCTTCATGGATAGGTAGGCAGTGGCATTTTGTCACTACCTGGATAGCAATTGAAGTATGAAACATAACGTAACCCGTTGAAAATGATGCTTACTACATTATGAAAAGGAAAGGCGGGAAATGAACGCTAATGTGCACATAAGGTAGCACACATGTCTGGCCATATTTAGGCCACGTAGAGATCTGTTTGCCACAGTCATCTGCGATGCACATGGCAGAACTTTAATTAACAGAGTCAGGGTACTCGGGGGTCAGGCGCACGCCACGTGGATTGGGTGTTGAAAAGACATCCAGCAGGGGATTTGTAGGTAGATAGCCAGAAACGTCAGTGTTTATGGATTGATGGACAGGGGCATTTTGTGCCTTAGCCCCACGTGGCTAGACGGAGCCATCAACGGTGATTGTAGGGATATGATCACCGCCCTAGGCACATGGGTAAATATTTATCGTCGCTGTAGATTGTGAATGGTGGTTTAACGATCCCTGGGACAGTTTTGATGACATGCTAGCCCTGTGGCACGAGCAATCTGGATGATGGAATGGATATCACAGATCTGGCCGCGAATAACTATTATTCACGCATTATGCTCGCGGCGGCGAAAGGCAAGGGCTTGAACCCCAACTCGGGACTACAAAGCTAACGCTGGGCTCCGCTCACTGAGTGTCTTTGCGAGTGAACTGAATCAACAGGGTAACAGGATATTTCACCGCGCTCCCCAACTGTTCTCGAAACCTTGACTGCGTCGCCACGTAAATAAAGGTGTTAGTGCAACAGCTGATATTTCTCAGCAAATAGCCAACGTTGTTAAAGATAAGGTCAACAACAGTCCACTCTAACCCTCTTGCTGTCGCTTGATAATAGAAAAAAATTATTATATTCGTCAGCCACAGGAGTATCAGGCTACCGGATAGAGCGAGGAGTAAACCAACAGACCACCTCCTGCTCTCCATCTCCGGATCATTGCGGTTCCCCCCCCTTGTTCTGACCCCTCAGTTCCTTACGGACCCGACTGGTAACGATAATATGTTTGATTGTAAAAGCGTTAAACAGCAGGATTACAGCGAACGGGAGTAAAGGAGTTAAGGCTACATCAAATGAATCGTATCCCACCCACCCGGAGTCAGTGAAATAACTTAACTTGACAGCGCAGCCCCACGGAATATTGTCGATGATCTGTCCAGGTTCATAAGTGAAGTACATGGGAACGTTTTTCAGACAGAGCAGAACGCCTGTAGATGCGAGAACCACTGCTGCGTTTTCCTTGGTGCAATATTTTGTTTTCAGTTTCTGGCAACAAATAGCGACACATCGATCAAAGGTGAAAGTGACGGTGAACCAGACAGAACAGTCTGTGGCCGCACTGCGTAGGGCAAGGACAACGCTGCAGATGGGAGTTATGTCCAGAAAACACATTGGGAAATAATGATATTTGAGGCGACTCAAAATAACCTCGGTGATGATGAGCAGTAAATGTGCAATTGCCATGGCCACGAGGTAGCGAGTGGTGCAGGTGGATAAGCCGCACTTTCCCCGGGACAGGATCAAAATCGAGATTACATTCACTGGGGAAAGATAAGATAACATATAAAATTATCGAAACAAAAAATTATAAAAGGACTGGACAAGTTAGATGCAGGAAAATTGTTCCCAATGTTGGGCGAGTCCTGAACCAGGGGCCACAGTCTTAGAATAAAGGAGAGGTCATTTAAGACTGATGTGAGAAAAAACTTTTTCACCCAGGGAGTTGTGAATTTATGGAATTCCCTGCCACAGTGGGCAGTGGAGGCCAAGTCACTGGATGGATTTAAGAGATAGTTAGATAGAGCTCTAGGGGCTAGTGGAGTCAAGGGATATGGGGAAAAGGCAGGCACGGGTTATTGCTAGGGGACGATCAGCCATGATCACAATGAATGGCGGTGCTGGCTCGAAGGGCCGAATGGCCTCCTCCTGCACCTATTTTCTATGTTTCTAACATGATTTGGAAAAAAGTGACAATTTGCTAAAACAGCAAGTGGTTATGGTGTGGAATATACCCAATCTACACCTCCCATTATCTTATCTACCTCTATAAGATCACCCCTCATCCTTCTGTGCTCCAAGGAATAGATTCCCAGCCTACTCAACCTCTCCCTTTTGCTTGCACCCTCTAGTCCTGGCAACATCCTCATGAATCTTCTCTGTACCATTTCCAGCTTGACATCTTTTCTATAACACGTCGCCCAGAACCGAACAAAATACTCTAAATGCGGCCTCACCAACGTCTTTTACAACTGCAACATAACCTCCCAATTTCTATACTGAATACGCTGGCTGATGAAGATCAATGTGCCAAATGCCTTCTTGATCGCCCGATATACCTGCGACTCCACCTTCAAGAACCATGCACCTGCACCCCTTAATACCCCTGCTCTACAATACTCTCCAGAGCACTACCATTCACTATCTAGGTCCCACCTATGTTAGACTTCCCAAAATGCTACACCTCACACTTTGCTGCATTAAATTTCATCTTGGCTCGAAGGGCCGAATGGCCTCCCCTGCACCTATTTTCTATGTTTCTATAATAAAGGTTGAAGATTACGAAACAATAAATCTCAGGTCAGTCGGAGTCCGTTTGGAGTTCTGGTCAGCTATTACGTTTATTTTTTTTTAAAAGGCGCAAATCTCCTCCATTCCCGACCGGGTCGTGGTAAAATAGGACGAAATAACCGATGTTGAGCCTGGAGCGCAAAGGAACTGGAAAATCTGCCGGCTTTGTCGAATGTTTTCATGTTGCTGGAGATCTCTTGAGCAGCATGTTTTCCAGAAATAATTGGTGAAGAATGATGCTGGACGCGGTAAAATAAGGGCTGATGAGTTGTGAAATAAGAAATCCAATCAATTGTGGCGCCCGGCACTAGAATATTTATGATGCTGCACTGACCATACTGAGGTAATGCTGTTATAAACAGGCGTTCTCGGTGACTCTCGCAGGTACTAGTGCAGTGAATGGAGCACATTGGGCGCCATTTCACCCACTTATTGTTCAGTGGAAGATGAGTCACGAATCATCTGAGCCAAAGTATTAGTCATCCCTTAACGGGGTGTCCAAAATTGTCAATGAGAGTCAGAATGTCAGAGTTTTCCATCTTAATTCGTTGCACGGGATCATGTGGTACGCCTTTACCATATGATGCGGCATGCACGGTTGTTTACAACCGGACACAATCTGAAGCATTAGATAGGCCCTGTAATACATTCCTATAACACTGTCATCCTTGAAATCGGCACTCAGCATCCCAGGGGCAACATTATCAGGGCTCAACTGGAGCAGCTTGCGACCTCCCCATAAGTGGAGAAAAGCCCTTTAATTAACACATAGAAAAGTAGCAAATTAAGATGCTGGCTGCTTGGTTCGATTTGCATTGCAAAGGTTCACCAGACTGATTCCTGGGATGTCAGGACTGTCATATGAAGAAAGACTGGATAGACTCGCCTTGTACTCGCTAGAATTTAGGAGAATGAGGGGGGATCTTATAGAAACCTACAACATTCTTAAGAGGTTGGACAGGCTAGATGCAGGAAGATTGTTCCCGATGTTGGGGAAGTCCAGGACAAGGGGTCACAGCTTAAGGATAGAGGGGGAATCCTTTAGGACCGAGATGAGAAAAACATTTTTCACACAGAGTTTGGCGAATCTCTGAAACTCTCTGCCACAGTAGGTAGTTGAGGCCAGTTCATTGGCTATATTTAAGAGGGAGTTAGATGTGGCCCTTGTGGCTAAAGGGATCAGGGGGTATAGAGAGAAGGCAGGTACGGGATACTGAATTGGATGTTCAGCCATGATCATATTGAATGTCGGTGCAGGCTCGAAGGGCCGAATGGCCTACTCATGCACCTGTTTTCTATGTTTCTATGTGATTACACACACACTCTCTCTCTCTCTCTCTCTCTCTCTCTCTCTCTCTCTCTCTCTCTCTCTCTCTCTCTCTCTCTCTCTCTCTCTCTCGCTCTCTCTCTCTCTCTCTCTCTCTCTCTCTCTCTCTCTCTCTCTCTCTCTCTCTCAATATACCTCGTCGCATCTGCTTGTGCTGCTTTATAAACAAAAGTTTACAAATCTCAAAACGAATTCCTATTTATGAATCGATATCCAATTAATTGTATGAAACATCACAAAATATTAAACATTCATTTCCTCTTCTCCCCTAGACCTTCGGCAAAGGTATTCACATTTGATAACCAGGTTCCACCAGATTCAAGAACCGCTTCTTCCCACTGTTATCGGATAATTCAGTTGGCTTTTCATCAGCTATGATTGTGTCTCCGATTCTCCAATCTACCCCGCTATGTCCCGTTCACTTAAAATTCGTTGTGGTGTCTGTAACATTATATTATAGATCTGTAGCAATATAATATGTGCTTTGTTTCCGTTCGCTGTTTACACAATTTGTACTCATGCATGGTTTGATCGTTTTCATTGTTGGCATGATTTCACGTATCTCGATATAGATGACAATAATAGCTAAGCAATACTAGTTCTTTCCGAAACGATTGTGGTATGTTTCTCATGGCGATGCCCAGCCTAGCTTTCTGTAATTGCGGTTTCGCCTCCATCGTTTCTGAAATATGTTAGTTGCATTTGCCCAGTCAGTATGCAAGACATGTTTAATGATCGATAGTCATTTTTGGAAAACGGTAAACAAAACATGCGGACTTCCAATGGGTACATGTGAGTTAACGGCTTTCAGTAGCATTAACTGCTACAAGGCCATTATTATTTAACTCTGTATAATATAATTTCCTCAGTTTTATTCTAACCAGGATTCTAGAGGCCCCTGTGAAGGTTTTCGATTTAGAGTGTTCAGCGTAGAAACAGCCGTTGCGGCCCTCAGTGTCTCAGCTGACCCGCATGTTAGCTATATAATTCCACCTTCGTTCAGTCATTCCATACTTCTCTATGCCTTGCTCATTCAGTCTCGCTTCGTGTTCGCTTCCAATAAAATGAACACAAGTATACGTTTAATCAATACTATTTTCACCTATTATAAATTATAACATTTTTACACGGATTTAAACTTGAATCACCGCACCTACTTACCAGGAACTCCTATGCCAGCAATGAAAACATAAAATATTCTGTCGACACGGCGGTATGTTTCCCACATTTTCTACATGAAATGGGTGTACCTTTATGCCGCGGCAGCTGTTTTAAAATGAAGGTGAGATGTATTGCCCGAGTTTATCAACGCATTGAGATCTCATCGGGGTATTGGGGGGTTCAACAGATTCAAAAGTAAGTGATGCAATAACAGGTGCAATTAGATGACGACAGCTCCGTGAAATCCATGATCCACGACTTTGTGTTTGCTGCAGGGACTTAATTGCGAAACACAAGATAGAAATGTGATATTACTCATGGGTGACATGAGAGAGCAACATTCACACTGTACAAGAATATAGTTCAAGCACATTCTGAAACGTCCGCCCTCTCATCTGGCCGTCATTCCGCATTATTGTTCGCTGTACGATACTACTAGGGACGTTGCACACATTTGAACTTGCATTCAGAACACACGTCTGGATTCCACTTAACCAATATACAACGGATATTATAAACGTTCATTCTCACAACCAGTTGAATAGCCGTCGTGCACGAAACCGTTTAGGTCACATCTCTTTTTCACTTTGTCTACATTACCGGTGTCCGTAGACTTGTTGTACCTTAATAACGCGATCTCACCAAGGACTGCTTAAACGTTGCTTTGTGAACACTGAATATTGTAAAGTAGAATGGAAGAAGTGAAAATGAAATTCTGCTTCTCTTAGGAATGTTTAGGCCACTGAACGGTGGAAAGAACAGAGCTGAAATGATAGCTACACCAGCAAATCAAATGCTGTCCCAATTGTGGATGCAAGTCCCTCCGGTGAACAATTCAGTCGATCAACCCATAGCCGGGCAACCTTAATGTATCTCAGCTATTTGTTTGCCACATCAATCTCTCCACCATCTTGTCTGCAACTCAAAACTCCATCGTCTTTCTGTCTTTCCCAGCTGCCTGGTTGCGGACCGATAACGGAATGAAAAAGAGATTTTAAATTATAGTAATTGCGACAGGAATCTCAAAGTGGCTCATTATGACTGAAAACAAGTGTTTTGAGAAGTCGTGCATGGTGGCTCAACGTTAGAGTTTACACCTTACAGCGCAAGGGACCCCTGATGGATATTGACTACGGCTGCTGTCAGTATGGAGTTTGTGCGTTCTCCCCGTGGCCGCCTGGGCTTTCCCCGGGTGCTCCGGTTTCATCCCACACTCCGACGACATACAGGTTTGTAGGCGAATTGGCTTCGGTAAAAATTGTAAATTGTGTCTAGTGTAGGATAGCACTAGTGTACGAGTATCGTTGGTTGGCGCGGACTCGGTGGGCCGTATTACCAGTTTCCGGCGCTGTATCTCTAAACTGTAAATTCTGAACTCAGATTTCGCTCGATTAATCACCTATGAAGGAGGTTACTGTGTGAACACCGAACACTGCAAAGTAGATTGGAAGTGTGTGACATTCTACTGCTCCGACAAGGACTGTTTCGTCACTGATTTGTGGAAAGGAAAGATCTGAAATTACAGCGTTTTACCGCCTTGCGGTTTGTAGAGGAGGTTCCATAAGTTAAGGAGGTGGGGATGACAACGAAATCGTCAAAGGGGAAGGGGAATATATTCCTGGCGATGGAATCTCATTGAAGTTGGTAAACATTTCGCCAGATGATGACTTGAATGAGAAAGGTAATTCAAGGTCTGGAAATTGAGGGCGGAGGCGACTATTAGGCTGTATGCCGAGGAGCTTTATTCCAGTGTTTCGTGACCCAAGTCACCGAACTACAGGAAATGTTCACATATTGTGTAAAAAAATTATACAAACCACTGTACATAGTGCCGTCCGTCGCGTCCGTTTCCAGGCCCCGACCCCGGGAGAAAAAACGGAAGGATATTGATCGCACTTTATAGGCTTCCATTAGAGTGAGAAATGGTCAGAAATGAGAGGGGAGGTGGGTTTAGGGGAGGGATGGTGGGGAAGGGGATGGAGGGGGAGGTGAGGGGGGGGGGGGTTGAAGAGGGGGGGGGAGGAGGAGAGGCGGGGGGAGAGAGGGGGGATTGGGGGAGAGGGGGGAGGAGGAGAGGGGGGGAGGAGGAGAGGGGGGGAGAAGGAAAGGGGGGAGGAGGAGAGGGGGGAGGAGAGGGGAGGGAGGAGGAGAGTGGGGGAGGAGAGGGGCGGGAGGAGAGGGGGGAGAGGAGAGGGGGGAGGAGAGGGGGTGAGAGGAGAGGGGGAGAGGAGAGAGGGGGGAGAGGAGAGGGGGGAGGAGTGGGAGGGGGGATAGGGGGGGAGGGGAGGGTGGGGAGGGGAGGGGGAGGAGGGGGGAGGAGAGGAGGAGAGGAGGGGAGGAGAGGGAGGGGGAGAGGGGGGAGAGGAGAGATGGGGTAGGAGAAGGGGGAGAGGAGAGGGGGGGGAGAGGAGAGTGGGTGGAGGAGAGGGGGGGAAGAGGAGAGGGGGGGAAGAGGAGAGGGGGAGAGGAGAGGGGGGAGAGGAGGGGGGAGGAGGAGAGGTAGGGGGAGAGGAGAGGGAGGGGGAGAGGAGAGGGGGGGGGGGAGAGGAGATGGAGGAGGGGGAGGGGGGGGGGGGGGGGGAGAGGAGAGGGTGGGGGGGGGGGGGGGGAAGAGTGCCTTTTTACTTCAACCCAAACTCAAACAATCATTTGCAGGCAGTGCTTTTTTACCTCTAACCATATTTTCATTTTCAAACCAAATTAAGGGTACTCACAGTGCTGTAGACATTTGTCAGTGTCATTCAAAGCTCTGATTGAGGCACACCACTTGCAGAGACTGATTGAGGCACACCACTTGCAGAGACTGATTGAGACACACAACTTCCTGGTTTTATAGTCCCTCCGCCTCCCTCCAGCGGGGGCAGCAGAGAGAATGGGGAATGTTGTAAAAACATTAATATCTCTGTCAATTTTCATCGACGGGAAAAATCCTCGGCACACATGCGGCGGAGGGGGGCTTTGAGCGAGGTGGCCAAAAATGACGGCCGTAGGTGGCGGCGTACTCTCGGAAACCGCAGCACAGAAAGCCAAAACCGGTCAAGAACAGACTTTTAGTAATATAGATAGGTATAATAATATATAGTTTATCCACTGTTAATCCGATATATAATAATATATAGTTTAAATGGACTGCAACACGGAAATAGGCTGCCCATGGTGTAATATGGGCATTGGCCACCAGATGGCGTGTATTTTCCCCGATCGCATTTTCTAATTAGTTTAATTAATTAATGTGCAACGTTTGGCAATGACGAGTTATGTCATCCTTCTCAATTATATTTCATCTAAATCTGTGGAAAATGTCATCTAATTTGGTGACTTGGGTTACGAAAACTGATTTCTAGACACATTTTTGATGCTCGGCCCACAGCCCATATTCTTGAACTGCCCAGCTTGAAAGGTGTGAAAACGAGTGCGGTAAACATGATTCTCTGAGGACGAAGATGAAGGAAATCAATGGCACTGGATTACTGAAGGCATATCAGACGCACGAATGCAGGATAATCATCATTGGAGTCAATGTGACCCAGTCGGCGTAACGGAGAGATTGAATGGTGTTCATGTCGCATGAAGTGTGGGAGGAAGTATATTCAAAATAATTGAGGTGAGCTTGTAGTGCATGTTTGAGATTTGTCTATCCCCATAAGATGGAGATGGAGAGATCCGAAACGGAAGTGTTGAGTCAAGGGTAAGGTGAGAGCACAAAAGCAAACGGCAGCAATTTTTTTTGAAATGCAAGAGCTGTGCACGAAGCTCTAAAATACATTCATTGATACAGCCACATTTTCTAACTTGGTTTTGTACGTGCCTCACGAATCTCATTGAGGTTTTTGAAGATGTTACCAAAATGTTTGACCATGGTCGACTGCCATCGCAGTTTCGATCGCATGAGATCCAAGGAGATATAGTGGAAAGGATAGAACATTGGCTTTAAGTAAGGAAGTAGAGGGTGATGGTGGAAAGGTGTTTAGGGACAGGAGTCCTAAGACGAGTGGTGTGCCTTTGGGTTCTGTACTGGTCCCGTTGCTGTTTGTTATCTATTGTTATCCGTTGGAATTAGACCCAGAGTCAAGGGGCAGACGAATAAAACAAAACGTTTATGTTCAGTGTTCTTGAAGTGTGTTTAGTACATTTGGATTAATCCCCTGGCAGGATCCCATTACGGTGGTGTTTGAGAACGATTGATCCGCATACTTCGAAATGTGCTGCATTTCAATAAAAAGTTCTGGACGATGAAGGATTGCAAACTTTCTTTAGTGAAATTGAAATATTCATACAAGAACATGAGAAGAAAATCCATTTTTCTGGCAGAGATTTAGAATGGTAGATGCTGTTTATTCCAATCAAGTGTAGTGTGTTGCACTTATGGAGGTGGAATATAAGGGGAACGCATACCAAAGCCTCTCAAGTCTCCACATCCGCCCTAGAATGAGGCGACTAAAACTGCCACATATCACCCTCGCATGCAGATCCATCTTGCATTTCTCCGCCCATATCTGCAACGGATCCATACCCTGCTATACGTTACTTGTCACTCTTGACAAACTTCCTTATCGCCTATAACCCGATCAATGTTTCCGTCGTCTGCAAACCTACTAACCGAATCAAGATTTACTTTCAGTCATTTATATTGATCCCAAACAGCAGAGGTTTCTACACAGATCCCCACAGAGCACACGTCGTCATAGATGTCTATCCAGTATTATATTATAGAGCTAGGATTTTGCCATAAATGCCATGTGCCTTTTCATGCCTTTTTTTGATGATTTCACCAAGATAATGCCTTTTTCATGATCGAGTGCATAAATCAGCCTTTTTTAGCCATTTTGCTGAAAGGTTTTATTTTCTCTAATTGTTTCGTGATTACAATGTCGTTTTCCATGTTAACACACGTTAATATTAATTTTATTATTAACATGGTAACATAGTATAACCTACATGAACATTTCCACCACCAGGGCAAAACCGCGGGCGCCACCGTCGGTTGTTCATTCGTTCGTGCCGCTGTCCGCTGGTTCACCCTTCTTCAACATCTATTTTATAAAAATAATCCAGATGCTGGAAAAATCGAACCTTGCCAAAAAATTGCTGGAGAAAGTCAGCAGGTGAGGCAGCATCTATGGAGAGAAGGAATAGATGGCGTTTCAGGTCAAGACCCTTCTTCAGACTGATGTGGGTGGGGGGCGGAAGAAGAAAGGAAGAGTCGGACACAGTCGGACGAGAAGGAGAGCTGGGAAGGATGAGGGGGTGGAGGAATAATACAAGGGCTTATTAGAGGTCAATGTCGATACGGCTGGGGTGTAGACCACCCAAGCGAAATACCCAAACTTGTCTCCTCACTACATTTACTGCTGGCTCCAGTTGCAAATCTGAGTTTTCTAGTGATTTGTGTAAGGCATTCATTGATGCTGGAATTCCACTGTGGAAATTGGAAAACAAATCTCTCAGAGGATTTTTAGAGAAATACACAGAGGAACATATACCGAGCGAGTCATAATTACGGAAAAAATATGTTGACAGCAACTTCAACATTGTTGTGCAGAACATTAGAGATGAAGTTACATGCAACAAAATATGGATCTCAATAGACGAGACAACCGATGCTGTGGGGAGATAGGTTTCCAATGTGCTCATTGGTACACTGGAGGCAGGTCAAGCATCAAAGGAGTATTTGTTGACATCGGAAGTATTGGGGAAGTCAAACAGCTCAACTATTGCTCAGTTGTTTACATCTTCACTTGCTGTACATTGGCCAGAAAGTATAAAACACGAGAATGTTCTTCTGTTTGTGACTGATGCAGCTCCGTCCATGAAAAAAGCTAATTGTGCTCTTAAAGTTTTATTCCCCCAAATATTGCATTTGACATGCTTAGCTCAAGAACTTCATACAATTGTCAAGCAACTACATAGCTTGTTTCCAAATGTCGATCGCCGAGTTTCCAATGTCAAGAAAATCTTCCTCAAAGCACTCACATGCACAGTTGTTCAAGGAAATGGCACCCGAGATTCCACTACCTCCTCAGCCCGTTTTAACTAGGTGGGGTACATGGCTTTCTGCTGTACTCTACTATGCTGCACGTTTTGAAAAGATAAAATAAATCGTCAACTTTTTTGAAGAAGAAAAATCTGCTGCAGTCAGGATCGTCAGTGAAATCATGCAGAAAAAGTCCTTCTACTGCAATCTTGTATTTTATTGCTTCCAATTTTGCAAACTTCCCACAAGCTTTCACACTTCCCTTGAGAAACGTGGCGAAACATTAGTAAATAACTTACAGGTTTTCAACAAAGTAACTGACGATGTCTGTAAGATTCCAGGCGATGTAGATAAAGACATACAAGACAAATGTGAGAGAGTGATTTAGCTAACAAAGATCTTGAAGAAATACAAAACATAGCTAAAGTTCTCAAATGTAGTTGTAATGCACAAGATATCGACATGAATATAAAGTCAGTAGGTTGTTTCGGGTATGCACCGGTGACCTCAGCTGAGGTAGAAAGAAGTTTTTCACAACTGAAGCATACTCTGCCTGACAGACGGCATTGTTTCACACCAGATAATTTGGAAAAAAATGCCAGTAATTATGTGCAACCATGCAACTTTGGTCATTTAATGTAGTATACCTTTTATATTATCATTTTAAACAATATTTTGGTGGTGGAAATACATGCCTTTTTTAGTCAATAAATGTCTTTCGTACCTTTTTTGTAATTTTATAATGCCTTTTTGCCTGCCTATTTTCAGTTTTATAGTCCTGGCTCTAATTATAACACACTTCCACCAGCACTTTGCGTCTTCAATGAATAACCCACTCATAATGACTTACTAACGCCTAGTAACGCGTTAGTAATGCCTTACTAACATCCATGTAGACATTCACTTCCCTACCCTCATCAAACGTATCCAACACCTTGTCAACTTCTCAATTAGTCAGATAAGCTACGTTTCCTCCATCTAAGTGATTCTCGAAGTCACCTTCCCTCTGATCAATGGGTCTCTGTCTTTTCTCCATATTCTAACCTATACATATCTCATCTCACCATTTGCGCATGTCGCCACGCTTCTTTCTGTTCTGATTATCTCGCTGTGCTTCTTCATCAAAGTCTTCGCCTTAGCCATCCTCTCTCACCATCGTCCATGCAGAAAGCTACATTTACTATTTTATTCTGGAATTTAGACCCGAAAGTCGTTTCACTGGAATGTGGGATCATTAGTGGGATCATATACTTTCCCCTGGATCTAGAATGTTCAAAACATTAATACCAGCAGAATGCCCTCGCTGTTGGTGGGTAATAGAGCACATCGCCAACAGGTTTGTAGGTTAATTGTCTTCTGTAAAAAGTGCACACTGTCCCAAGTGTGGAGGATCGTGCTAGTATACGTGGTGTTTGCAGGTCTGTGTGGTTTCGGTGGACCGAAGGGCCTGTTTCCGTGCTGTATAGCTAAATTAATGTAAAATAAAATAAAGAATTGAATGTAGATTTGTCACCGATTTTTTTCAAGGACCTGAGTGCCGAGCTCCCACCTGGGAGCCCATTTGCAATATGGGAGATCAATTATTTGTTACTTTGTGACCTTACTCAGTTCACACAGGAGTTGTGGGCCCAATTGATGATGGTCCAGTTGCCAGGAACACTTCCAGCCATATCTCATAACCGAATGTCTTGGGCTGAATAACAAATCATCATTTTTATTTGACCTATCCCGAAGGGCAGTGCTTTTCGCCCTTTCGTCATTGTCCTTGGGTTCACTTCCTAAACTGCTCTTGAATGAACCTCTTATTATCGGCTAGCAATTTACAAGACTTATCGACAAGAAGAGTGAAATATCAATGATATTGTTCCAAATCAGCAAACGTGATAGGGACACACAACCAAGGGCACACTTGCCAGTGTGTAGATTGTCATTGCTTCATGTTCATGATCACAGGGAGCTTTCGTGGAATAAGATTAGCCTACCACCACACTTCATGGGTAGGTAGGCAAAGTGGCATTTTGTGTATACCTGAATAGCAATTGAAGAATGAAACATAACGTAACCCGTAGAAAATGATGCTTACTACATTATGAAAAGGAAAGGCGGGAAACGAAGGCAAATGTGCACATAAAGTATCACACATGTCTGGCCATATTTAGGACACGGAGATATCTGTTTGCCACAAACATCTGCGATGCAACGGCAAAGCTTTAATGAACGGTGTCAGGGTATTCTGGGGTCAGGCGCACGTGGATTGGGTGTTGAAAAGTCATTCGGCAGGGGATTTGTAGGTAGACTTCCAGAAACGTCAGTGTTTATGGATTGATGGACAGGGGCATTTTGTGCCTTAGCCCCACGTGGCTAGACGGACCCATCACCTGTGACTGTAGGGATATGGTCACTGCCCTAGGCACATGGGTAAATATTTATCGTCGCTGCAGATTGTCAATGGTGGTGTAACGATCCCTGGGACAGTTTTGATGAGATGCTAGCCCTGTGGCACGAGCAATCTGGATGATGGAATTGATATCACAGAGCTGGCCGCGAATAACTATTATGCACGCATTATGCTCACGGCGGCGAAAGGCAAGGGCTTGAACCCCAACTCGGGACAACAAAGCTGACGCTGGGCTACGCTCACTGAGTGTTTTTGCAAGTGAACTGAATCACCAGGGTAACAGGATATTTCACCGCGCTCCCCAACTGTTCTCGAAACCTTGACTGCGTCGCCACGTAAATAAAGGTGTTAGTGCAACAGCTGATATTTCTCAGCAAATAACCAACGTTGTTAAAGATGAGGACAAAATCAGTGATCTCTCTTGCTGTCGTTTGATAATAGAAGAATTCTATTATATTCGTCAGCCACAGGAGTATCAGGCTACCGGATAGAGCGAAGAGTAAACCAACAGACCTCCTCCTGCTCTCCATCTCCGGATCATTGCGGTTCCCCCCCTTGTTCTGACCCCTCAGTTCCTTACGGACCCGACTGGTAACGATAATATGTTTGATTGTAAAAGCGTTAAACAGCAGGATTACAGCGAACGGGAGTAAAGGAGTTAAGGCTACATCAAATGAATCGTATCCCACCCACCCGGAGTCAGTGAAATAACTTAACTTGATAGCGCAGCCCCACGGAATATCGTCGATGATCTGTCCAGGTTCATAAGTGAAGTACATGGGAACGTTTTTCAGACAGAGCAGAACGCCGGTAGATGCGAGAACCACTGCTGCGTTTTTCCCGGTGCAATATTTTGTTTTCAGTTTCTGGCAACAAATGGCGACAAATCGATCAAAGGTGAAAGTGACGGTGAACCAGACAGAACAGTCTGTGGCCGCACTGCGTAGGGCAAGGACAACGCTGCAGATTGGAGTTATGTCCAGAAAACACTTTGGGAAATAATGATATTTGAGGCGACTCAAAATAACCTCGGTGACGATGAGCAATAAATCTGTAATTGCCATGGCCACGAGGTAGCGAGTGGTGCAGGTGGATAAGGCGCACTTTCCCCGGGACAGGATCAAAATCGAGATTACATTCACTGGGGAAAGATAAGATAACATATAAAATTATTGAAACATATAAAATTATAAAAGGACTGGTCACGCTAGATGCAGGAAAAAATTTCCCAATGTTGGGCGAGTCCAGAACCAGGGGCCACAGTCTTAGAATAAAGGGGAGATAATTTAAGACTGAGGTGAGAGTTAGATAGAGCTCTAGGGGTTAGTGGAGTCAAGGGATATGGGGAGAAGGCAGGCACAGATTATTGATAGGGGACGATTAGCCATGATCACAATGAATGGCGGTGCTGGCTCGAAGAGCCGAATGGCCTCCTACTGCACCTATTTTCTATGTTTCTATAATAAACGTTGAAGATTACGAAATAATAAATCCCGGGTTAGTCGGAGTCCGTTTGGAGTTCTGGTCACTTATTACGTTTATTTCAAAAACAAGGCGCAAAACTCCCCCATTCCCGACCGGGTCGTGGGCGAAATAAGCGATGTTGAGCCTGGAGCGCAAAGGAACTGGAAAATCTGCAGGCTTTGTCGAATGTTTTCATGTTGCTGGAGTTCTCTTGAGCAGCATGTTTTCCAGAAATAATTGGTGAAGAATGATGCTGGACGCGGTAAAATAAGGGCTGATGAGTTGTGAAATAAGAAATCCAATTAATTGTGGTGCCCGGCACTAGAATATATATGATGCTGCACTGACCATACTTAGGTAATGCTGTTATAAACAGGCGTTCTCGGTGACTCTCGCACGTACTAGTGCAGTGAATGGAGCACATTGGGCACCATTTCACCCTACACACTCACTTATTGTTCAGTGGAAGATGAGTCACGAATTATCTGAGCTAAAGTATTAGTCATCCCTTAACGGGGTGTCCAAAATTGTCAATGAGAGTCAGAATGTCAGAGTTTTCCATCTTAATTCGTTGCACGCGATCATGTGGTACGCCTTTGCCATATGATGCGGCATGCACGGTTGTTTACAACCGGACACATTCTGAAGCATTAAATAGGCCATGTAATACATTCCTATACAACTGTCATACTTGAAATCGGCACTCGGTATACCAGGGGCAATATTATCAGGGCTCAACTGGAGCAGCTTGCGACCTCCCTAATAAGTGGAGAAAAGCCCTTTAATTAACACATAGAAAAGTAGCAAATTAAGATGCTGGCTGCTTGACTCGATTTGCATGCAAAAAGGCAGCGTAGAGAGCCCAGAGAGAGAGAGAGATCGAGCGAGAGAGAGAGAGAGAGAGAGAGAGAGAGAGAGAGAGAGAGAGAGAGAGAGAGAGAGAGAGAGAGAGAGCGAGAGAGAGAGAGAGAGAGCGAGAGGATGCGCTGCAGCTCTATACTCGCTATCCCGCTCTCTCTCAAACACTCTCTTTCTCTCTCAAACACACACACACTTTCTCTCTCTCTCTCCCTCTCTCCCCTCTCTCTCCCTCCCTCCCTCCCTCCCCCTTCCCCCTCTCTCCCTATCTCCCCCTCTCTTCCTCCCTCTCCCTTTCTTTATCTCTCTCGTTCTTCCTCTCTCGAGCTCCCTCTAGCTCACGACAAATCTCTCTCTTTACCCCCCCCCCCCCATTTCCCCCAATCTTATAATTGAATAAATGTCGCTTCACCGCAATCGTAAGGACCTCAACCCAGGTCGAGATTGTTTGCTATTTCTCGACCTGCAACCCAGCTGAGAAATAATCTTCCTGGACCCAGTTCATCAGCCGTGTTTTCCTTCTGTGGTAGAATGCTGGTGTTATACTGAATACCATTCTACAGCAACAGTGAAAAGCTCTGGTTCTATTCCATTTGTTTCCACTCTCCGCTTGTTCTGCTTCGGCTAATATCCGTGCGTTCTAATTCTGTATTCCGGTCTGTTGTGGATATGTATCAAAGACAGACTGGAAATATACCTCATCGCATCTGCTTATGCTGCTTTATTAACAAAATCCTGATTTTCGAAATCTCGAAACTAATTCCCATTTATAAATCGATATCCAATTAATTGTATTAAACATCACAAATTGTCCCTTTCATTCCCTCTTCTCCCCTATACCTTCGACAAAGATATACAAATTTGATAATCAGGTTCCACCAGTTTCAAGAACAGCTACTTCCCACTGTTATCGGATAATTCATTTGGCTTTTCATAAGCTATGATTGTGTCTCCGATTTCCCAATCTATCCAGTTATGTCCCGTTCACTTAAAATTAGTTGTGGTGTCTGTAGCATTATATTATAGATCTGTAGCAATATAATATGTACTTTGTTTCCGTTCGCTGTTTGCACAATTTGTACTGATGCATGGTTTGATCGTTTTCATTGTTGGCGTGATTTAACGTATCTCGATGTAGATGGCAATACTAGCTAAGCAACACCAATTCTTTCCTAAACGATTGTAGTATGTTTCTCACTGCGATGCCCAGTCTAGCTTTCTGCATTTGCGGTTTCACCTCCATCGTTTCTGAAATATGTTAGTTGCATTTGCCCAGTCAGCATGCAAGACATGTTTCATGATCGATAGTTATTTTTGGAAAACGCAAAACAAAAGAAAACAAAACATGCGGTCGTCCAAAGGCTTCATTTGAGTTATCGGCTTTCTGTAGCATTACCTGCTACAGGGTCATTATTATTTAACTATGTGTAATATAATGTCCTCGGTTTTATTCTAACCGTGATTCTAGAGACCATTGGGAAGGTTTTCGATTCCATATAACCATCTAAGCATATAACAATTACAGCACGGAAAACGGGCCATCTCGGCCCTTCAAGTCCGTGCCGAACACTTATTTTCCCTTAGTCCCATCTACCTGCACTCAACCCATAAACATCCATTCATTTCCCGTCCATATACCTATCCAATTTAATTTTAAATGATAAAATCGAACCTGCCTCCACCACTTCCGTTGGAAGCTCATTCCACACAGCTACCACTCTCTGAGTAAAGAGGTTCCCCCTCATGTTACCCCTAAACTTCTGTCCCTTAATTCTCAAGTCATGTCCTATTGTTTGAATCTTCCCTACTCCCAATGGGAAAAGCTTAACCACCTCAACTCTGTCTATCCCTCTCATCGTTTTAAATACCTCTATCAAGTCCCCCTTAACATTCTGCGCTCCAAAGAATAAAGACCTAACTTGTTCAACCTTTCTCTGTAACTTAGTTGCTGAAACCCAGGCAACATTCTAGTAAATCGCCTCCGAACTTTTTCTATTTTGTTGACATCCTTCCGATAATTAGGCGACAAAAATTGTACACCATACTCCAGCATTGGCCTCACCAATGTCTTGTACAATTTCAACATAACATCCCAACTTCTATACTGAATGCTCTGATTTATAAAGGCCAGCACATCAAAAGCTTTCTTTACCACCCTCTCTACATGAGATTCCACCTTCAGGGAACTATGCACAGTGATTCCTAAATCCCTCTGTTCAACTGCATTCCTCAATTCGCTACCATTTACCTTGTACGTTCTATTTTGATTAGTCCTGCCAAGACGTAGCACCTCACACTTATCAGCATTAAATTCCATCTGCCATCTTTCAGCCCACTCTTCCAAATGGCCTAAATCTCTCTGTGGACTTTGAAACTTTGAAAGTTGTTCACAGTTGTTCAGCGTGGGAACAGCCGTTGCGGCCCTCAGTGTCTAAGCTGACCCGCATGTTAGCTATATAATTCCACCTACGTTCATTCATTCCATACTTCTCTATGCCTTGCTCATTCAGTCTCGTTTCGCGTTCGCTTCCAATAAAATGAACACAAGTATACGTTTAATCAATACACCGTTCACCTATTTCAAATTATAACATTTGTACACAGATTTAAGCTTGAATCACCTACTTACCAGGAACTCCTATGCCAGCAATGAACACATAAAATATTCTGTCGACACGGCGGTATGTCTCCCACATTTTCTACATGAAGTGCGTGTACCTTTATGCTGCCGGCAGCTGTTTCAAAATGAAGGTGAGATGTATTGCCCGAGTTTATCAACGCATTGAGATGTCATCGGGGTATTGGGGGTTCAACAGATTCAAAACTAAGTGATTCAATAACAGATGCATTTAGATGACGACAGCTCCGTGAAATCCATGATCCATGAATTTGTGTTTGCTGCAGGGACCTAATTGCGAAACACAAGACAGAAATTTGATATCATTCATGGGTGACATGAGAGAGCAACATTCACACAGTACTAGGAAATTAGTTCAAACACATTCGGAAACGTCCGCCCTCTCATCTGGCCGTCATTCCGCAATAGGAGGGTTGCACGGAAGGTCACTGGGTCTTAGGGCTCGACGCACGGAGCCGCTAAATCCAACTGGAAGACATCCGACACTTCCGGTATATGTTATTAATGCTAGAAACGCGTACATTTCTACCTGTTAAAAACCGCCAAAATGTTGAATGTTTGCGCTGAAAATTTTTTTGGGAGTCGTGGTAAGTGTGAGAGACATGTACCCAACTTCAGAATTCCAAAAGTGAAGCGAAATGAAGGTATAGAGAAGCGAGAACTGAAGGGACTACAGCAGCTAAAGTGCTTGAAAAACATTGAAAATATTGGGAATTATCGCGTTTGCTCACTGAATTTAATCAAGTAAGGCATTATTTGTATTTTTTCTTGATTCCTTTGGTATCTAAACATTCTCAGAAGTGATAAATCTGGCTGTAAAATTTTCTTCAGATGCGTTTTCATTTTGTATGTAAAAACGCACGAGAACCATGGGCGATTTAAAAAAATTACATCCAGATTTATCACTTCTGAAACTTTTTAGATGCCAAAGGAATCAAGAAAAACCACAAATAATGGCTTACTTGATGAAATGCAGTGAGCAAACGGCCAATGTTCGCCAAGCACTCTGGCTGTTGTTGTCCCTTCAGCTCTTGTTTGTATCTACCGTCATTTCTCCTCACTTTTGGAATTCTGAAGTAGGCTAAATGTCTCTCACGCTTATCCCGATTTCCATAATTATTTACAGCGCAAAAATTGACAATTTCAGCGGGTTTTAACGGGCCCGCTACGCTGGAAACAATGGTAAGTGCCTACCTGCAGTACATCGCGTGTAATCCATTTGGAGTAGCGTAGCAACAGTACGGGTCATGGGTCGTGACCCGACTGCCGTGAAACCTCCCTATATTGTTCGCTGTACGATACTACTAGGGACGTTGGGGACTCTTTCGGTACACATATTTGAACGTGAACATATGTTACCTTTTACGGTGGAATAAATAAATTAACAATTCTCATCAAATATAACCGTATCAAACTGATTACATTAATGTAGGCAATTCAGAGCACACGCCTGGATTCCACTTAGACCAATATGCACACGCAGGATATTATATACGTTCATTCTCGCAACCAGTTGCATAGCCGCAGTGCATGAAACCGTTTAGGGCGTATCACCTTTTCACATTGTGCACTTTTCCACTTTGTGCTCCGCAGTCGTGTTGTACCTTAATAACACGATCTCACCAAGGACTGCTTAAACGTAGCCTGCTTACTTACTTGCGATCGGACTAATAGCTTGTATAATTTCGTGGTGTAATTGTGTTTTAACCTTTTGTAAATCACTCAATATGCCAAGATCCCACCGTATACAATTTCTCCTCCCGTTTTGCATATTATTCCCACCATTCGGCCCCTCGAACCTGCTCTGTTTTTCGATCACGTCATGGATATGTTACCTTGACATAATCTTCGAGTGCTAATGTCATGTACATTGATTGTGTTAACGTCCATAGATCTATCATCTCTGTCCTGAATATACTCCACGATTGAGCCCTCATCGCCATTCGAGGGGAGAAATCCAAAGACTCAACTTCTGCGTGAAATAATATGATTTCAACAAGGTTCTAAACAGCACACTTTTCAGAATGGATGTAGTCTTTCCAAGTTCTTAAATATAGTTTATCTAATTGTTCGCTTGGTTCACAGAAAAACCCAGGTGTATGATTGAACACTGAGTGCATTCCTGCTCTCTCTGCGTTCATATATACATATGAAGGTAGACACAACATGCTGGAGTAACTCAGGGGGTGAGGCAGCAGCTCTGGAGAGAAGGAACGGGCGGGATCCTTCTTCAGCAGTCACTCAGGCCTGGTGGGCTGGCAGCTCAGTCACTCAGGGCTGGTGGGCTGGCAGATTGGTCACTCAGGGCTGGCAGATCAGTCACTCAGGGCTGGTGGGCTGGCAGGTCAGTCACTCAGGGCTGATGGGTTGGCAGCTCAGAAACTGCCAGAAATTCTGCCCAAAACAAGTGACTATGTGAGAGAGAAGGTGGAGAGGGTAGCGAATCAATTTTAGACATTTTTCATCTCTTTCTGCAGATCACAGCTATGATCCTGGCCTGGATCTCACAGGGAGCCAATGAAGCGAGGGAGAAAAATACTGGGGTGAGGTTTAATACTTACAGGAGGAATACTTACTGTTGGGCTGAAGGGACACATCCTGGACTAGAACAGGGCTATTGAACCGGCAGGACAAAAACAATTAAAAGAGTGAAATCTCAGTGAAAAGCACCTTTTCTGGACATTTCCTGGCCTGGCACGGGCCTTTTGGGTCAAAATGCTGCTCCTGGGCTAATACGGGCATTTTGGGTAAAATTGATTTATTTCTGGGCTAATATGGGCCTTGTGCACCGAAATGGGTGGTTTCAGGTAGGCCAAACAACTCATTTCATTTCCATTTTAAGCACAGTGCAGGGGGAACAACTCATTTAATATCCATTTCAAGCACCGTGCAAGGCCACCGACCCATTTCAATTCTATTTCAAGCACAGTTTAAGGCCAACAACACATTTAATTTCCATTTCAAACATGGTGCAATGCCAACAACTCATTTCACTTCCATTTCAAACATGGTGCAATGCCAACAACTCATTTCACTTCCATTTCAAGCACGGTGCAAGGCCAACAACTCATTTCACTTCCATTTCAAGCACCGTGCAAGACCAACACCCAATTTTGTTTCCATTTCAAGCACAGTTCAAGGCCAACAACTCATTTCATTTCCATTTCAAGCACAGTTCAAGGCCAACAATTCATTTAATTTCCATTTCAAGCACAGTGCAGGCCAACAACTCATTTCAAGCACAGTGCAGTAGACGGCGTAGAATCACGGAATAGTCTCACAGTTCTGGACTCCACTCTCACTCACATTCTTCCAGAGTGACTGACTCACATCCGGCCTCCGGGGCTTTAGTCTCCAGTCCCCGGAAGGGGAGAGACTTTCATCATGGTGACTGACAGGCGAGAGTACCAATCAGCTGATCTCACAATTTTCTAAACATTCATAACTTTTGTATTGTTTCACTGATCGGAAAAAATATTGGGGCAGTTAGAGGAGAGGAGGATGGCGAGTCAGATGGCAAAATATCATAACAATATAGGGTAGTGTTTTTTTCTAAAATGTACTTACGCGTAGACAGGAAGTGGTCACGATGAGACTTTTAGAAAAAATATAGATAGTCATGAAGTTATACTGCTCCGGATCTAGCCGTTTGGTGCAATTCGTCAATGCCAATCAAGATACTCCATCCAAGCTAGGTCGCATATCCATCCCCTGGTTTGGCCCATGTCCCACTGAACCTTTTCCGGACTAAGTACCTGTCCAAAGATATTTTCAATGCCGTTATTGTAATTGTCTATGCTGCCACCCCTGGCAGCTCCTTCAATATAAACAACACTGTGTGAAAATGTTTCCCTTCGTGCTCCTATTACATATTTTTTGTCTCACCCCAATCCTTTGGTTTTAGCAGTTACTTATTTATTAAATGCTGGGCCCTCTCGTAATTTTTCCAGCCTAAAGAAAGTGCATTCACTATCCATTACGATACGAGACGATATAACTTTATTTATCCTGGCAGGGAAACAGTCATATACAACACAAAGTACAGGAAATATGAAATTAAAGTGACATAGAAACATAGAAACATAGAAAATAGGTGCAGGAGTAGGCCATTCGGCCCTTCGAGCCTGCACCGCCATTCAATATGATCATGGCTGATCATCCAACTCAGTATCCTGTACCTGCCTTCTCTCCATACCCCCTGATCCCTTTAGCCACAAGGGCCACATCTAACTCCCTCTTAAATATAGCCAATGAACTGGCCTCAACTACCTTCTGTGGCAGAGAATTCCGGAGATTCACCACTCTCCGTGTGAAAAATGTTTTCCTCATCTAGGTCCTAAAAGATTTCCCCCTTATCCTTAAACTGTGACCCCTTGTTCTGGACTTCCCCAACATCGGGGACAATCTTCCTGCATCTAGCCTGTCCAACCCCTTAAGAATTTTGTAAGTTTCTATAAGATCCCCCCTCAATCTTCTAAATTCTAGCGAGTACAAACCGAGTCTATCCAGTCTTTCTTCACATGAAAGTCCTGACATCCCAGGAATCAGTCTGGTGAACCTTCTCTGTACTCCCTCTATGGCAAGAATGTCTTTCCTCACATTAGGAGACCAAAACTGTATGCAATACTCCAGGTGTGGTCTCACCAAGACCCTGTACAACTGCAGTAGAACCTCACTGCTCCTATACTCAAATCCTTTTGCTATGAATGCTAACATACCATTCGCCTTCTTCACTGCCTGCTGCACCTGCATGCCTACTTTTAATGACTGGTGTACCATGACACCCAGGTCTCGTTGCATCTCCCCCTTTCCTAATCGGCCACCATTCAGATAACAGTCTACTTTCCTGTTTTTGCCACCAAAGTTGATACCCTCACATTCATCCACGTTATACTGCATCTGCCGTGCATTTTCCCACTCACTCAGCCTATCCAAGTCACCTTGCAGCCTCCTATCATCCTCCACACAGCTAACACTGCCCCCCAGCTTCGTGTCATCCGCAAACTTGGAGAAGTTGCATTTAATTCCCTCGTCCAAATCATTAATATATATCGTAAATAGCTGGGGTCCCAGCACTGAGCCTTGCGGTACCCCACTAGTCACTGCCTGCCATTGTGAAAAGGACCAGTTTACTCCTACTCTTTGCTTCCTGTCTGCCAGCCAGTTCTCTATCCACATCAGTACTGAACCCCTAATACCATGTGCTTTAAGTTTGTATACTAATCTCTTATGTGGGACCTTGTCGAAAGCCTTCTGAAAGTCCAGATATACTGGATCTCCCTTATCCACTCTACTAGTTACATCCTCGAAAAATTCTATAAGATTCGTCAGACATGATTTACCTTTCATAAATCCATGCTGACTTTGTCCAATGATTTCACCACTTTCCAAATGTGCTGCTATCCCATCTTTAATAGCTGATTCTAGCAGTTTCCCCACTACCGACGTTAGACTAACTGGTCTGTAATGCCCCGTTTTATCTCTCCCTCCCTTTTTTAAAAAGTGAGGTTACATTAGCTACCCTCCAATCCTCAGGAACTACTCCAGAATCTAAAGAGTTTTGAAAAATTATCACTAATGCATCCACTATTTCTGGGGCTACTTCCTTAAGTACTCTGGGATGCAGCCTTTCTGGCCCTGGGGATTTATCGGCCTTTAATCCATTCAATTTACCTAACACCACTTCCCGGCTAACCTGGATTTCACTCAGTTCCTCCATCTCATTTGACCCCCGGTCCCCTGCTATTTCCGTCAGTTTAGTTATGTCTTCCTTAGTGAAGACAGAAGCAAAGTAGTTATTCAATTGGTCTACCATGCCCTTGTTCCCCATGATCAATTCACCTGTTTCTGATTGCAAGGGACCTACATTTGTTTTAACTAATATTTTTCTCTTCACGTATCTATAAAAGCATTTGCAGTCTGTTTTTATGTTCCCTGCCAGTTTCCTTTCATAATCTATTTTCCCTTTCCTAACTAAGCCCTTTGTCCTCCTCTGCTGGACTCTGAATTTCTCCCAGTCCTCTGTTAGGCTGCTTTTTATGGCTAATTTGTACGCTTCATCTTTTGGTTTGATACTATCCCTGATTTCCCTTGTTATCCAGGGATGCACTACCTTCCCAGATTTATTTATTTGCCAAACTGGTATGAACAATTGTTGTAGTTCATCCATGCAGTCGTAAAATGCTTTCCATTGCATATCCACCGTCAACCCATTAAGAATCAATTGCCAGTCTATCTTGGCCAATTCACGTCTCATACCCTCAAAGTTACCTTTCTTTAAGTTCAGGACCCTTGTTTCTGAATTGACAATGTCACTCTCCATCCTAATGAAGAACTCAACCATATTATGGTCACTCTTGCCCAAGGGGCCACGCACAACAAGACTGCTAACTAACCCTTCCTCATTTCTCAAAACCCAGTCTAGAATAGCCTGCTCTCTCGTTGGTTCCTCTACATGTTGGTTTAGAAAACTATCCCGCATACATTCCAAGAAATCCTCTTCCTCAGCACCCTTGCCAATTTGATTCACCCAATCTATATGTAGATTGAAGTCGCCCATTAAAACTGTTTTACCTTTGTTGCACGCATTTCTAATTTCCTGTTTGATGCCATCCCCAACTCTACTACTACTGTTAGGTGGCCTGTACAAAACTCCCACTAGCGTTTTCTGCCCCTTAGTGTTTCGCAGCTCTACCCATATCGATTTCACATCCTCCAAGCTAATGTCCTTCCTTTCTATTGTGTCTGTAATTCTATCTTAGTGTCTGTAATAAGGTAAAATATCTAGGGCATATTATTACAGAACAAATGACAGATGATGAGGATATTTATAGGCAACGACGCATGCTGTATGTATAGGCGAATATTCTCTTGCGTAAATTTGGTGCGTGTGCAGATGTGGTGATGATGTCGCTATTTAGAGCATACTGCACACCACTCTACACTGCGCACCTGTGGTCGAACTATGGAAAGCCAAGTATGCAAAGACTAATGGTGGCATATTACGATCCACGAAAACACTGCTAAGGATACTTAGATGGTGTAGTGCCAGTAATATGTATGTGGCTGCAGGAGTCAGTACTTTAGAAGCTTACCTAAGACATCACATGTATACATTCATTTGCAGGATAAATGACTATAAGAATGTGATTATTGTGGCCTTGTCAAACATAAGGGTTAGCTCTACAGGCTACGAATCCCAGCTGTGGATACACTGGTATCGTTGTCTCGTTGCAGGACATTGATCATTCTTTTAATCTGGATTTTGAACTTATGTATTGTGTTTTTTTTTGTTTAAAAAATATATAAATTATGATGTTTTTATAAGTGATATACTAAGATTTTATATGTGTTTTATGATATTTAATTTGCAATGCATTTTTAATGTAATGTTGCCCCTTGTCTGGACCTCGAGTCCGTAATAAAGTGTATTATTATTATTATTATTATTATTATTGCGTTAATCTGCTCTCTAACCAGCAACGCTACCCCACCTCCTTTCCCTTTCTGTCTATCCCTCCTGAATATTGAATATCCCTGGATGTTCAGCTCCCAGCCTTGGTCACCCTGGAGCCATGTCTCCGTGATCCCAACTATATCATAGTCATTAATAGCTACTGCACATTCAACTCATGCACCTTATTACGAATGCTCCTTGCATTGAGACACAAAGCCTTCAGGCTTGTTTTTACAATACTCTTACCCCTTATACAATTATGTTGAAAAGTGGCCCTTTTTGATTTTTGCCCTGGATTTGTCTGCCTGCCACTTTTACTTTTCACCTTGCTACCTATTGCTTCTACCCTCATTTTACACCCCCTCTGTCTCTACGCTCACACATTTAAGAAACCCTTTCCCTTTAACTCCATCCTCAACTATCCCATCTGCCACCCCACCCCCCTTATTCAGTTTAAAACCACCCGTGTGGCAGTGGCAAACCTGCCTGCCAGAATGCTGGTCCCCCACCTCTTAAGATGCAATCCGTCCCTTTTGTACAGTTCCCTCTTACTCCAAAACAAATCCCAGTGATCTAAGAATCTAAATCCCTGCCCCGTGCACCAGTTCCTCAGCCACACATTCAGGTCCCGTATCTCCCTGTTCCTGCTCTCGCCAGCACGAGGAACTGGAAGCAAACCGGAGATAACAACCCTGGAGGTCCTGCTTTTCAGCATTTTTCCGAGCTCTCTAAAGTCACGCTGCAGAATATTCATCCCCTTCTTTCCGACATCGTTTGTGCTGACATGCACTACCACTTCCGGCTGTTCACCTTCGCCCTTGAGGATTTTCTGCACTCTGTCCGTGACATCCTGGATCCTGGCACCTGGAAGGCTGCACACCATCCTCGCATCCCGTCTGTTGCCGCAGAAACCCCTGTCCGTACCTCTCACAATGGAGTCTCCCACTACAATGGCGTTGCCTGACTTTGGCCTTTTTGGTGACGAGTGGAAAGGGTACAGGGATGATCAATGATTGAGGAGGGGTGGGAAGGGAAGTCCGTCTCAGACTTAGTCTACCCCATTGCAGAAGGGGGAGGAGTTGCAAAGTTTGATAGACACAGGGAAGAAGGATCTCCTTGGCGTTCTGTCCCGCATCTTGGTGCAACCAGTCTGTTGCTGAAGGTACTCCTCAGGATGCCCACTGTTTCATAACGGCGGTAGGCTGTATTGTCCTGGATGCTCCGAAGTTTGAGGATCATCCTCCCCTCCAATACCATCTCCCATGAACCCAACTCCGGCCCCAGGACGGAGCCAGCCATCCTGACGAGTTTCTTATCCTGTTGGCGTCCGCAGCTTTCGCTCTGCTGTCCCAGCACACGGCAGCGAAGAAGATGGCACTGGCTACCACCGATTGGTAGAAAATCTGCAGTATCTTACTGTAGATGTTGACGGAGCGGAGCCTTCTCAAAAAGTACAGCAGGCTCTGTCTCTTGTTGTGCAGAGCTTCACTGTTCCTGGACCTGTCCAGTTTACTGTCCAGGTACACTCCAAAGTATTTCCAAGATACTCCCTGGTAAACTGCACCACACCATTCTGTCTGAAGAAGGGTCTTGCCCCGAAACGTCAATCGTTATCTCTCTCAAGAGATGCTGTCTGTCCCGCTTGGTTAGTCCAGCCTTTTGTGTCTACCTTTGATTCAAACCTACATCTGCATTTTCCCCCTCCATATCCACACTATTGATGGAGATTGAGATCCATGGAGATCCATTGTCTTACCATATACCATGCGCCATTGAATGACAGACTTGGGCTGCGATCGGTTGCTTGTCACACTTCGGCGCATGTCTCATTGAATGACATCCACACTATTGATGGAGATGGTGGGGTGTTCCGCTTCTCCCAAAGTCCACCACCAACGGTCTTGTCGGTGTTGAGCTGCAGGTGAGTCAGGGAGGAGATGTGAAGGTAGTTATTTGCAGGCCTTCCAACAGTAGCCATGATATAGGGTACGTTACATCAGGTAACAAAGACAATGTTACGGTGGTCATGGGAGATTTCAATATGCTTCTGGACTGGGAAAAGCAGGTTGGTTCTGGAACCCAACAGGGAATCAGGGAATTCGCAGAGTGCCTCCGAGATGATTGCTTAGAGCAGATTGAAGCGGAGCCTACCAATGTTGTGTAATGAACCGGATTTGATAAGGGAGCTCATGATAAAGGCGACCACAATATGATAAAATTCAACCTGCAATTTGAAAGGGAGAAGATCAAATCGGATGTGTCGGTATTACAACTGAGTAAAAGGGATTACAGAGGCATGAAGGAGGAGCTGTTCAAAGCTGACAGGAAAGGGACCCTATCAGGAATGATGGTGGAAGAGCAATGGCAGGAATTTCTGGGAATAATTCGGAAGATGCAGGATCTTTTCATTCCAAGGAGGGAGAAAGATACTCTGAGGCGAATAATGAGGCGACGGTGGCTGACAAGGGACGTCAAGGACAGTAGTAAACTAAAAGAGAAGGCGTATAACATATTAAAGAATAGTGGGATGCAAGAGGATTGGGGTGTTTTTAAAGAACAACAGAACGTAACTAAAAAGACAATACGGAGAGAGAAGATAAAATAGGAAATTGGCAGCTAGCCAATAATAGAAAAGAAGATAGTAAGAGATTCTTCACATATATAAAGAGTAAGAAAGAGGCGAGAGCCAACATTGGACCGCTGGAAAATGATGCAGGATAAGTGATAATGGGGAATAAATAATGGTAGAGGAATTTACTAACTATTTTGCATCAGTCTTCACAGTGGAAGACACCAGCAACGTGCCTGAAATTCACGGGAGTCAGGGGGTGGAAGTTAGTGGAGTGTTTGGGGACCTAGAAGTCTGAAGCTGGTTAAGTAACCTGGGCCGATGGACTGCATCCCAGGGTTCTGAAAGAGGTGGCATTAGAGACTGTGGAGGCATTAATAGTGATATTTCAATAATCACGAGAGTGGGCAATGTTTCAAGACGATTGGGGAATAGCCAATGTCACCCCGCTGTACAAGAAGGGAGCAAAGCAAAATATTGGAAATGATCGGCCGTTTAGTCTAACTTCTGTAGTTGATAAGATTTTAGAGTCCATTATAAAGGATGAACTAACGGAGTACTGAGTTGATGATAAAATAGGCCGACGACTGCATGGTTTTGCGAGGGGGGAGGTGTTGCCTGACGAATCTGCTGGAATTATATGAAGAAGTAAATAGCAGGACAGACAAAGGAGTCAGTGGATGTTGTTTACCTAGATCTAGAGAAAGCCTTTGATTAGGTGCCACACGTGAGCCCGCTAAGGAAGATGGGAGCCCATGGTATCAAAAGGCAGACACAAACATGGATAGCCGATTGGCTGGATGGTAGAAGGCAGAGTGGCAATTAAAGGGGGCGGTGCTGGGGGCGCTAATCTTCACATTAACTGCTTGAATGATGCGATTGAAGGATTTGTAGCCAAGTTTGCAGATGATATGAAAATAGGTGGAGGGACCGGTAGTGTAGTGGAAGCAGGGACTTGCAGAAGGACTTCGACAGGTTCAAAGGTCGTTTATTGTCATGTTTAAAGCTGAGTCTCACGTTGCGAGTTGACACAAGAGGTACCCCGAGTGCAAGACTCGTGGTTGTGTACGAGATTGCAAGTGGATGATCAAGAGTTTAACCGAGTTCCCACGGATATGACAAGTTTGCCGTTTACTTGTCATTTCTGCGATGTTCCAAGTTCGTCTCCCGAATTACTCTTGAGCCAATCTTGATTGAAGGTTTGTTTTAATAAGCAACAGTGTTATGTTTTAATAAGCAACAGTGTTGAAGAAGACCTCTCCATCCTGTGGCTTTGTTTTAAAGATTGAATTCAGCGCGGCCGCATCTATTGATGTGACCTACAAAGGGAAAATGCGCACCATCCGGTGCCAGAGCAGTTATACTTATGATTTGTTTGAAACACACAGGTTTGATATGTTTTAATTGCATTTACTGCCATGTCTACACATTGCGGGGAGACGGGAGATTAAATCTTTGAATGTGGACGGATGTGCACATCAGATTGTTGTGAGACGGAGCTCAGGGTTCGCCTCCTGAGCTGCTTTGGTGCCCAGGCGTGAGTTGAAATGGAAGGAGGTTGGGGGGTGCGGGGGAGGGGGGGGGGGTGAAGGGGTATGCGCGGGGGTCATTAATCTGTCTGGGGTGACATGGCTCTTGGGTGAGGCTGGGATCATTCTCTGCGGGATGATCTTAGTGCGGGAGACAAGTGTAGGAGATGTGTATTGACTGTGTGGGCAGACACTTTGGAAGTGATTGCCCACCAGTCTCAAAAGCCGCTGTGTCTCCCTGTCCCTGGGAGAGCAGGGGGCGATCAAACAGCACAATACCCCCCCCCCCCCTCCACGCCAACACGAAGGGCAACGATCCCTAGGCTTTAGCGTCAGGAACAGCGGGCAGGCGACAATCACCCGCCATAATGCGAGAGAGATCATGCACTGTTGTAGGTCTCCTTTGCACGTCGGTGTTTCTGTCTTTCTCCACTCATTATTGGCCCTATCTGTCACCACCCCCACCTACACCCCTCTGCTTCCCGGCCATGTGTGTGACCCCTTCATTCCCCTCTCCAGCTCCCCGCCCATTGCACCGGCGCGGGGGCTTTGCATTGTCTTCACGTCGGCGATGCCAACAGGACAGCGCCAGTCGCCGGAGACGTCAGGACCAATGGGACACCGACCCCCAGGCCCATCAGGCCCACTGCAAGCACGGAGAACCCAGAGACCCACAGCCAACAGCAACTCCAGCCCAGCCCCGCTCCAACTCCAGAGGAACCCGGATGGCAGGTGAGGGGGCGCAGCTCGGGCTGTGGGCGAACTGTCACTTGTCGCCGTAGCGGCCCATCGGGGAGCAGGTTCCTGTTGGTCCTGACGTCTCCGGCCACCTGCCTGGACAGGAGCTGAGACTGCGAACTGTACCGCCCTTGCCCCCTCCCTCTGCAACTGCAAACAATCCCACTCTCCTGCTCACCTAACCCACCCACGCACCCCCCCAACTTTCCCTCCCAACTCCAGTCCCGCCCCGACCCCCTGGGAAACTGAAGGGACCGACGTGAAGACAGTGCAAAGCCCCCACGCCGATGCAATGGGCGGGGAGCTGGAGGGGGGAGGGAAGGGGTCACACACATGGCCGGGAAGCAGAGGGGTGTAGGTGTGGGTGGTGACAGATGGGCCCAACAAGGAGTGGAGAAAGCAGAAACACCGACGTGCAAAGGAGACCTACAACAGTGCATGATCCCTCTCGCGTTATGGCAGGTGATTGTCGCTGGGAAACTGAAGGGATCCACAATCTGCTGCTGCCTGCCCGCTGAGTTAAAGAGTTCCCACGGTAGACTCACGATACACAACGTTAAACGCACGGGCCACTACGTTCTTTTTTTTGTTTTTTTTTTTTTGTTTATTTTATTAGAAGTTAATACAATACAAAACAATACAGTGGCACCTAATTTTAGGTGCCAACTATGTCATACCGTAATCCATTCTATGTACAACCTCTAGTTTTATGTTATGAGTAGGCAAGACAAGAAAAAGAAAACAATAGAAAGGGGAAAGAGTGGAAAATAGATGGTAGAGAGTAGAAAAATGTGAAGTGTGGATATAAAAAATAAAAATAAAAAAATAAAATAAAAAAGAAAAGGTGGAAAGTAGAAATAGAAGAAAAGGCCCCTTAAAAGAGAATTTTTCAAATCTATATTCGGAGATGTAGATCTATCCACGTCATGAACTGAAATCAGCAATCCTTATGGTACCGCTGCATCACATGATTCCAAAAAGTCGATGAAAGGAGACCAACTCCTTAAGAATTGGTCATATTTATCTATTAGTCGGAGTCTCATTTCTTCAAGGCGTGCTATGTCCATCATATTCCTAATCCACATTTTAACAGTTGGTATAGTTGTATTTTTCCAAAATTTAAGTATCAATTTCTTTCCAATTATTAACCCATAATTAAAAAAAACATTTTGGTCTTTATTTAAATTGGTATCTTCTCCTATTATTCCAAATATAATCCATTCCATTTTGGGTTCTATTCTTGACTTGAAGAGCTTTGTAAATATATCAAATATATCACTCCAAAATTTATTCAACTTTGTACATCCTACAAATGAATGTGTTAAATTAGCGTTTTGAAACAAACATTTATCGCATCTGGGAGAGACGTTTGGATAAAATTTATTCAACCTCGTTTTTGAATAATATAGTCTATGTAATAATTTGAATTGAATTAAATTATGTCTTGTATTAATAGAACAGTTATGTGTATTCATCAAATACTTTTCCCATCTATCCTTCGAGATCTTTATCATTAGCTCATGTTCCCAATCTTCCCTTAGTGCTTCTGTTGAGGGTGATTCTCTATCTAATATATTATTATAAAAGTATGAAATTAATTTTTGTGAATCAGCCTTAATATTCATTGCTTCTTCTAAAGGGTCTAAAAATATAGTTTGAAATCTATGTATATATTTCTTCATAAAGTCACATACCTGTATATATTTAAAATATTGATTATCCTTCAATTTAAATTTTAATTTTAATTGTTGAAATGATAACAGTTTACCCAATTCATACATATCCCCTACTTTCCTAATCCCCAGTCTATCCCATGTGTTCTGTAATCCCATATAAAATTAGTAACAGTGGAATCTAGTTTTTTGAAAAAATATTTTGGAATATATATTGGGATCGCTTGAAACAAATATATTAATTGTGGTAAGAAAGTCATTTTTATAGCGTTGATTCTACCTATCAATGAGAGCGGAAGTGTTTTCCAAAATTTAATCATATCATTCAGTTTATTTAATAGTGGTATAAAATTGGCACTAAATAATGATTTGTGTCTTCTTGTAATTTGAATACCCAGATACTTGAATTTTTCTGTTGCAATTTTGAAGGGGAATTTTAGTAAGTGTCTCGAATCCTGTGGTTTTAAAGACATAATTTCGCTTTTATCCCAATTTATTCTATATCCTGAAAAAGAGCCGAATTCCTCAATTTGTGTTAATAAGGTGGGTATACTCGTTTGTGTATTAGTAATATATAAAAGAATATCATCAGCATATAGTGAAATTTTATTCTTTGAATCCTTAGTGTTATATCCGTGAATATTCGGGTGATTTCTAATCTTTTCGGCCAACGGTTCTATCATAAGTGCAAATAGCAATGGTGATAAGGCACACCCTTGCCTATTACCCCTTGATAAGTAAAATTTTGGAGATAGCGTATTGTTAGTTAATATTCTTGCCGTAGGTCTATCGTAAAGTAGTTTAACCCATCTAATAAAATTCTCTCCCATATTGAATTTTTGGAGTACCTTGTATAAATACTGCCATTCTACTTGATCAAATGCCTTCTCTGCATCCAGCGTGATAACTGAAATATCTTAATTGTCCTCATTATGAGAGTACATTATATTGAAAAGCCTTCTCAAATTATTAAATGATTGTCTTTTGGGTATAAATCCCGTTTGATCCGTATTTATTAAATTGTTAATATAAATATTTAGCCTTCTAGCTAGAATCTTTGCTAAAATTTTCTGATCGGTATTTAGTAGTGAAATAGCTCTATAAGAACCCGGTTCATCTAAATCTTTATCTTTTTTTGGTATAAGTGTTATTGTTGCTTCTGCTAGGGTTTCTGGTAGTTTATTTTCGGTATAAGCCTGCGTGTATAAATTGAATAATCTTGGTATAATTGACTCCTGAAATCTTTTATAAAATTCATTACTAAAACCGTCTGGTCCTGGGGTCTTCCCATTTTTCAGTGAGTTTATTATTTGTTTTATTTCTTCACTAGTAATCCGTGCTCCTAATTGCTCTTGTTCTAAACTATCCAATTTTGGGAGCTTGCAATTATCTAAAAAATTTGTAATTTTACTTACATCTGTATTTATTTTAGATGTATATAAATTGTGATAAAATTGGGCAAACCTCTTGTTAATATCCTTAGGCAGTGTTAAAAACTCACCCTTATCCGATTTAATTTTAGTAATAGTTTTTTCCTTTTCTCGTTGCTTCAGTTGCCTCGCAAGTAGTTTATGTGGCTTATCCCCAAATTCGAAGTGTGCTTGTTTTGTAATTTGGAATAATTTTATTACTCTAGCCGATAGTATTCTATTGACTTTATATTTCAATAAAGTTATCTTATTATGTTTATTTATGGTTGGGTCAGTTGCATTGTCCAGTTCTAGTAGTTTTATTTTCTGTTCTATCCGCTGAAGTTCTCTTTTATTTTCCTTATTTTGAAAACTTTGGTAAGAAATTATGACGCCGCGAATATATACCTTAAAGGTTTCCCATAATAGCGGTGCAGAAATACCTGGCGTGTCATTTATTTCGAAAAAAAGTTTTATTTGTTCTTTTATATACTCATAACCCTGCGGGTTATTTAATATATGTACATTGAATCTCCAAAAAGGTTTTATACTCGGCATTCCCTCAATTTTAAGTATAAAAGTCAATGGTGAATGATCAGAAATAATACTATTATGATATGATGGTTTATTCGTATACGGGATTAATTTTGTGTCCAATAAAAAATAATCAATTCGCGAATATGTTTTGTGAACTGATGAATAAAATGAGTATTCCCTACCGCTTGGATTTGCTATTCTCCAAATATCAGCTATGTTATTATTTTTTATATAAGTATTTAAAAATTCACAGGTCTTAGTTTTAACAAGACGCTTCCCTAGCTTTATTGATTTATCTAAGTATGGATCTATAACACAGTTGAAATCTCCCCCCATTATTATATTTTGATAATTATGCTCTGCGATTAAATCTATTATTTTCCTAAAAAATTGTGGGTTATCAAAATTAGGCGCGTAAATATTTATCATAGTTAATGGTGTATTGTAAATTTCTCCCGTGACTATAACATATCTTCCCTCTTTATCAGATATAGATTTCTTTAATTTAAAAGGTATACCCTTCCGAATTATAATAGCCGTGCCTCTTGCTTTAGAGGTGAATGAGGAGTAATAGGTTTGACCTATCCAATTTGCCCTTAATCTGATCTGAGTTTGTTGTTTCAGATGTGTCTCTTGTAGGAAAGCAATATCCATATTTAATGATTTTAATTGTGCCAGAATTTTACCCCTCTTAATTGGCTCATTCGCACCTCTGATGTTCCAACTACAGAAGGTGAGACCTCCGATATTTATTCGACTATTATCTTGCATTGGCTATTATTACCAGACTGTATGATTCATGTGATGCAGCCAAGTACCTCGGAATCCCGAATCCAGAGTTGTCCTTCATAATTTCTACAGTAGTTCTACATCTCCTGACACTTTTAAATATAAATAAGGGAAAAAGAAAAACATAAAATAAAGTGTACATAAAAATTGTTAAGTCACACAACAAATAATTGTGAATAAACAAAAAAAGTGAATGTAATTTATCAAAAAAGCGATAAATTACAAAAAAGCCACCTAAGGTAGCTAGATTTATTTTTAAATTGACCTCCGTCGATGAAATTATGCACTGGGCCTTGTCCCCCTATTAGAATTTGACCCAACGTTAGTCGGTTCCCTCTAATTGTTACCAAAATTATCATATCAGGTCAACAGCTGAACAGCTTAAAATAGAATAAAATAAAAGGGAAGGTAGAAGATTTGGATTAAAATTAAAGTAATTATGGGTTAAAGTACCTCGTCAATAATGACACTTTTCATTTACCTGTATGTTAAGTAATTCATAATTAGTATTTAGTATTTAAAATATATGTCTAACCTCCCCCATCCTTCCTGCTATATAGTTAGTCGTGTTAGTATAGTACATTGCGCCTTTAACGTTAGTTGAGTTTATTGCGCGTAAGTGGTTAGTTAGTTAGTTAGTTAATTATATATATAAATAATAGGTCATATATCATATAGTGTGGAACAGATGCCTCATAATGGCCATTTCAAAAGGAGACGGTCTCATAGTTCTCCGTGCTGAGGGGTTTGTTGACGAGCTTGCGACCTTGAGCTTCCATCTGTGCTTTCAGTTCAGAAGTTTAATTCGGCCTCTGTTATTGAACAACACATTCTTGCCAGATAAGCCTGTCTGGTAACCGTCTGAAGCGTTCTAGTGTCTTAATTGAAACAGAAAAAACAAAGTTCCACAGATAAAATGTCTATTATTCTGTTCCTCCTTGAATTTTGTTTAAAATCTCCTGGGCATATTTGCAAGCAGAGTCCGGGTCCGTAAATGAGCGTTGCTTGCCCTTAAACGTAATTAGCATTTTCGCTGGATAGATCACGCCATAACGAACTTCAGAATGTCCATATAAAATACTGCTTGCCCTTTTAAACTCACGTCTTTTTGCCAAAATTTCCCGAGGATAATCCCTGTAGAATCTTACGATATTATCAGCAAATGTAAGATTTTCTCCATAGGTTATTTTCTTTAATAGAGTTTCCAGAGTTGAAATATCCAGGAACTTTACAATGATTTGCCTTGGTTTAGCATTATCATGTTTTTGGAAGCGACCCACTCGATGAGCCAGATCTATCTTTGGTTTTTCTGGAAGTTTGAAAACATCTTTAAGTAGATTAGTAATAAAATCACGCATTTGAAGGCCGTGTTCAGCACCCTCTTGAACTCCTACTATTCTCAGATTTTGCCTCCTTGACCTGGCCTCTAAATCTTGACATTTCTCATTTAGTTTATTCGTTAGCTCCCAATTAGTATCGTGTTGTTTTTTCAGACCTTGTATTTCTTGGCTCATCTGTTCCATTTCACCATCCATCTCTTCCCTCAATTTTTCCGAGTCTGTTAATTGCTTCAGCAGGGTGTCATGTTTATTGTTATACTCTTTCTGGATACTTTCCAATTCCTTCGCCATCCTGGACTCCAAATCTTTAAACTGCTGGTTCAGGGCTACATAAAGCTCTTTTACTTCGCCGCAGCTATTATCAATTTTCTTAGAAAGATTGCCCTCCATAGTGGAGAAGTTGTTCTGCATTGTAGAATTCATTTTGGCAAATTGCTTCTGAAGATCTTTAGTGATATCTTTAAGAATATTAGCTCTTACCGTTTCTTCCCAGCTTTTCATTTCTTTCTCCTTTGTATCACTTCTCGCAGCCATATCGCTTGTAGGTTGTTGAGGTTCCAGCTCCTCTTCCAAACTTTCAAAAGTGAGTTCCGGGGTGGTTTCAAGCTCATCCAGAGCTTTTTGGAGCTGGAAACTGATTGTAGTTTTCTTGGGTCCTTTCTGATCTCTTCGCTTTCTCACCCAGTTTTAAGGATAAGATCGTTTAAAATCCCAAATCCACCGGTACCGTTTGATTGAGTCAGTACCCTCGACGTTCAGCAAACCTGATAAGATTTTTTTAACTCGATCCTGGCATGGGAGTCGACTTTAAACACGATTTGTTGGAGGAGAGCTCAGTGCAGCTGCCTTCACTGCTTCATAGCAGCCACCGGAAGTCGGCCACTACGTTCTTACATCGAGTTAAAATGTTTCACTTCTTAACCACAAGAGTAAAATTGACTCGTGGAAAATTTTAAACATGTTTAATTTTTTGCACGAGTTGACAAGTTTCACGAGTACCTGCCGTTAGCGCCACGAGTCTCTAAGTTGCGTCCACGAGTTCCGTACGTTAATCTACGTTATTACCATGAGTTTTAACTCGGGGTACCTCTTGTGTAAACTCGCAACATGAGACTCAGCTACCAATTAAGGTACAGTGATGTGCGAATTACCATACAGCCAAAAAAGCAACAAGACACACAACTACATCAAATTTAACATAAACATCCATCACAGCGGATTCCCCACATTCCTGATTGTGATGGAAGGCAATTAATTCTAATCTTCCGCAGTCGGCAATCGAAGCCCCCGGGTGGGGCGATCGAAGCTCCCGCGTCGCGGCGGTCGAAGCTCCTGCGGATTGGAGTTCCTGAAGTCGGTCTCCGCGATGTTAAAGTCCCGTAGGCTCCGTGCGGTGGAGCCCTGGAAGTCGGTCACGAGCTAAGGACGCCAACTCTTCAATGTTAGGCCATGGCGGACGGAGATACGATACGGAAGAAAATCGCATCTCCGACGTGGTAAGAGATTTAAAAAAAAATTCCCCAACCCCCCATATAAAACAAGCTGAAGAACACTAGAAGCATACATACTAAAAAAAACAATGAAGAAAGGGACAGACAGAAAGTTGGCAAAATTATAAGAAGCACAGATATGTTGCAGAGGAAAAACACATCCCCCATGGCAAGCGTGAGCGTGACAATGACCGAAGGATTTACCATAATATACAACGGTTCAGCAGAGGAACAAGATTTTTCGGTCACATTAACTGTGATAAGATCACAAGGTCACGAGAACATAGTGATAGGAGCAGAATTAGGCCATTCCTCCCGTCAAGTCTACGCCATTCAATCATGGCTGGTCTATCTCTCCCTCCTAACCCCATTCTGGCGCCTTCTCCCCATAACCCTTGACACTAGCACTAATCAAAATTCATCAATCTCTGCCTCAAAAATATCCAATCTTCTGTAGCAAAGAATTCCACAAATTCACCACACTCTGACCAAATAAACACCCCACCTCCTCCCTAAAGGAACGTCCATTAATTCTGAGGCTATGGCTTCTACATGTCAGGCTAACTGGTTTATTACCGTTTTATTTATCTTCTGTTGCTCTTTAAAAGTTATCCAACCCTCTGGCTTCCCGCTCATCTTTGCTATGTTGTACTTCTCTTTTCTTTTATACTGTCCCTGACATCCCTTGTCAGCCACGGTCTTCCCTTACTCCCCTTAGAATCTTTCTTCCTCCTTGGAATGAACTGTGCCTGCATCTTCTGTATTATTCCCAGAAATACCTGCCATTGTTGTTCCACTCTCATCCCTGCTAGGGTCTCTTTCCATTCAACGTTGGCCAGCCCCTCCCTCATGCCTCCCTAATCCCATTTGCTCATCAGTCATACTGACACTTCTGATTTTCCCTTGTGCCTCTCCAATTGAAAATGTCAAACTTATCATATTATGGTCACTGCAGTACCTCCTAATAACTCAGTAACCTTGAGTTCCCTTCTCAAATCCAGTTCATTACACAACACTTAATCCAGAATTGCCTTCTCCCTGTTAGCCTCCAGTAGAAGCTGCTCTGCGAAACCATCTCGGAGGCACTCCACAAACTCCCTTTCTTGGGGTCCAGTACCAACCTGATTTTCCCCGTCTGCCTGCATGTTGAAATCTCCCATGACCACCGTAGCATTCCCTTTACTACATGCCAACTTTAACTCTTGATGCAACTGGCACCTTATATCCAAGCTACTGTTTGGGGGCATGTAGATATCTCCCATTAGCGTCTATTTTACCCCTAAGTGCAACTCCTGATTCTATAACCCCTTGCACTGGGCTGAATTTCATTCCTTACCAACAGAGCTATCCCACCCCCTCTGCCCACCAGTCTGTCTTTTCGATAGGACGTATACCATTTCCCAGCCCTGATCTTCTTGCAGCCATGTCTGTAATTCACACGTCATCAAACTTGTCAATCTCTAACTGAGCCTCAAGCTCATCAACTTTATTTATTATACTTAGCGCATTCATATACAACACTTTAACTTCGGTATTCCCCCCCCCCCCATTCCCCCTCAACCCGGACACTTTTGCGCCTGATCTTACTCTCTTATCCCTACTCGAAATTTATGATTTGTAGACAGAAATGGCAATATTTGGAAGGTGCTACAGAGGGGGGATCGTATAGAAACTGCTTTTTAAAAGCCATTTCGACTTGCACTTGAGGCAATGCATAGCAAGCTCTGATCGGAATGTGGGCAAACCGCATCAGTGTCATTTGGAAGGAATTGTGTATTTGACCTACACTCTGAATCTGTTTTTCACTTGGGCCAATTTGACCTCTTAGGATAGTTCAATAGATAATAGACAATAGGTGCAGGAGTAGGCCATTCGGCCCTTCGAGCCAGCACCGCCATTCTATGTGATCATGGCTGATCATCCACAGGGGCCACCCTGGTTCTGGACTCCCCCAACACCGGGAACATGTTTCCTGCCTCTAGCATGTCCAAACCATTAACAATCTTATGTGTTTCAATCAGATATCCTCTCATCCTTCTAAACTCCAGAGTGTACAAGCCCAGCTGCTCCATTCTCTCAGCATATGACAGTCCCGCAATCCCGGGAATTAACCTTGTAAACCTACGCTGCACTCCCTCAATAGCAAGAATGCCTTTCCTCAAATTAGAGACCAAAACTGCACACAATACTCCAGGTGTGGTCTCACTAGGGCCCTGTACAACTGCAGAAGGACCTCTTTGCTCCTATACTCCTCCTCTTGTTATAAAGGCCAATATGCCATTCGCTCTCTTCACTGCCTGCTGTACCTGCATGCTTACTTTCATAAACTGATGAACAAGGACCCCCAGAACCCATTGTCCTTCCCCTGTTCCCAACTTGACGCCATTCAGATAGTAATCTGCCTTCCTGTTTTTTATACCAAAGTTATTCACATTAAACTCCATATGCCATATATCTGCCCACTCTCCCAACCTGTCCAAGTCATCCTGCATTCTCATAGCATCGTCCTCACAGTTCACACTGCCACCCAGCTTGGTGTCATCTGAAAATTTGCTAATTTTACTTTGAATCCCTTCATCCAAATCATTTATGTATATTGTGAATAGCTGCGGTCCCAGCACCGAGCCTTGCGGTACCCCACTAGTCACTGTCTGCCATTCTGAAAGGGACACGTTAGTCCCTACTCTTTGTTTCCTGTCTGCCAACCAATTTTCTATCCATGTCAGCACTCTACCCCCATTAACATGTGCCCTCATTTTGCCCACTAATCTCCTATGTCGGGCCTTCTCAAATGCTCAAGTACACTACACCCACTGGCTCTCCCTTGTCCTTTTTCCAAGTCACATCTTCAAAACATTCCAGAAGATTAGTCAAGCATGGTTTCCCCTTCGTAAATCTATGATGACTCGGACCGATCCTGTTACTGCTATCCAAATGTGCCGCTAGCTTTTATAATTGACTCCAGCATCTTCCCCACCGCCGATGTCAGACTGTCAGGTCTATAATTCACTGTTTTCGTTCTCCCGAATTTCTTAAAATGTGGGATAACATTATCTACCCTCCAATCCAGAGGAACTGATTCCGAATCTATAGAACATTGGAAAATTATCACCAATGCATCCACGATTTCTAGAGCCACTTCCCTAAGTACCCTGGGATGCAGACCATCAGGCCCTGGGGATTTACCAGTTTTCAGTCCCATCAGTCTATTCAACACTATTTCCTACCTAAATGCGGATTTCCTTCAGTTCCTCCGTCACCCCAGATCCTCTGGCCTCTACTAAATCAGGAAGATTCTTTGTGTCCTCCTTACTAAAGACGGATCCAAAGTACATGTTCAACTCATCTGCCATTTCCTTGTTCCCCATAATAAAATCACCTTTTTTCAGTCTTCAAGGGTCCAACTTTGGTCTTAACTATTTTTTTCCTCTTCACATTCCAAATAAGCTTTTACTATCCTCCTTTATATTCTTGGCTAGCTTACATTCGTACCTCATCTTTTCTCCCCGTATTGTCTTTTTAGTTATCTTCTGTTGCTTTTTAAATATTGCCCAATCCTCTTGCGCCCGCTCATCCGTGCTCTGATATACTTCTCTTTTATTTTTATACTGTCCCTGACTTCCCTTGTCAGCCACGGTCGCCCCTTACTCCCCTTGAAATATTTCTTCCTCTTTGGAATGAACTGATCCTGCACCTTTGTATTCTTCCTAGAAATACCCGCCATTGTTGTTCCATTGTCATCCCTGCTGGGGTATCCAGTCAACTTTAGCCAGCTCCTCCCTCATGGCTCCGTAGTCCTCTTTAGTCAACTGTAACACTGCCACCTCCGATCTACCCTTCTCCCTCTCCAATTGTATATTAAACTCCTTAACCTCAAGTCCCTTTATCAAATCCGGTTCATTACATAACGGTTCAGAATGGGACAGACACAAAGCACATCTCGTACACCAGTGGCGAGTTTCTGAAACAAGTCGGTTTGTCCAAGCCCTTAACGGTGTATATTGCAAACACTGAGAGAGACCAAAGTGCTTTAATAATCCACAACACATACATATGTTTTAATGACCTCGCGCGGTACAACTGTAACGTGCGAACTTTACATTATTGAAATAAGTAATCAGATCAACGTTTCCCTGCAGTTTGTCGTTCCTATTTTTCCACAGAGGTATATTTAACCTTAATTTCCCAGTTATCTGGAAAACCATTATCCCATTTATCTGAGCGGTGGGTTAAATAAGCTACACCCCTATATGGGGTTCGGCCCGAAACGTTGTCTATTTTCTTCGCTCCATAGTGCTGCTGCACCCGTTGAGTTTATCCAGTACTTTTGTCCACCCCCTATATACAGACTCGTTTTATGGCCCCGAGCCTGGTTTCCAGGTTGTGGTTCGCGTGCACTTGATGAGCCACAGGGCCTGTTTCCAAGCTCAATAACTTCATTGTAATTGCGAGTACTCTTCCCACTGCTACGTTCAGAATGAGAATATTCAGCTCACGCTGGTGTATCTGAGTTGGAGAAAACGTGATCCATCTCCGCGTCGCGTTCAGTTGCTTAGCCTATTAATTAAACGAACACTTAAGGTGACCGGAAATTTTGCTGCGTTGATGAACTGCCATCTGAACTCTGACTGAATGACCGCATAAATGAACGTGTTTGTGCAGCAACTCAGTGTGAGCAACATATATCCGGACTGTGAAAATATGTATTCTAAATCGTTGTAATTGTTGGGCCCTGCTACTACAGCGGTGTAATAAATGAAGTCAACCACATTTACTGACCACAGGAGTATGAAGCTGCCTGATATGGCGAACAGCAAAATTACAGACCTCCTCCTACTCTCCATCTCCTGGTCACTGCGGTTCTCCCCCTGATTCTGACTTTTCAGAACCATACGGACGCGATTTGCCAATAAAATGTGCCTGACTGTCAGTGCGTTGAGCAGCAGGATCAACGCAAAAGGGAGCAATGGGATTAGAACAGTGTGCTGCCAGTCAAACGCCACCCACTCGGGATCCGTAAAATAGCTCGGCTTCCGATTACAGTCCCAGGGTACATTATCGACCATCTTCACGGGCTCATATGCGAAGTAGTAAGGCACATTTTTTAAACAGAGCACAGCGCTGGTTGTTGCGAGAACCGCATTCGCAGTTTTCCCGGTGCAATATTTTGTTTTCAGTTTCTGGCAACAAATGGCAACAAATCGATCAAATGTGAAAGTGACCGTAAACCACACAGAGCAATCGATTGCTGAATATCCCAGGACTGATACAAGACTGCACACGGGGGTGATGTCCAGAAATGTTCCAGGGAAATAATAATAACTGATCCGCCACAGTATGACCTCAGTGACGATAGTCAGTAAATCCGACGTTGCCATGGCCACCAGGTAGAGCGTGGTGCAGGAGGAGAGGCCGCACCTTCCTCGGGACAGGATCACAATCGCCACTAAATTCACTGGAGGGGCAAAGACTGATGTTACTGGCTAATTGTTTCATGAGTCCCTGGACAGACATGAGTTTGACATTTACAGCAATTAAACTTTGATGCGGTGTTAGGGCCTTGAGAGTTGAGAGGACTTGCTGGGCTACTATTCATCTATCCGCGTTTGAGGGGAGTGAAGTGAGAATGGAGCGTAGTGATAATGGTTCTCACATTATTTTTAATCTCACTGTTGGCTGCACTACTGCAAAACCTACCTGCTCCAGTTTCCAACACGTAATGTTATCTTTCCAAGTTAATGACACAAAATATATTTTCCCCTTGTAGAATACCTTAAAATGTAAATTATGCTGTGATGTCGTACCAATAGAACAACTGCCTATTATCCAGAACATCTGTTTTCTCGACACCGCCAGTGTAGGATGAGAGCAATCTGTCTATCCATTGCATCATACAGAAGCTCGGGGAATCAAAGCCGGAGTAAACATGCACACCGTTTTACAATAAATACATGGTTTCTCGAGTCCTTATTAAATTTCGACTTTTGTTTTAATAAAGATAACGGAGCGTGTTCTGTCAACCGCAACACGCCGCTCGAATTCGGCACAATCCTACCAGGGCAGATCCTGCCTTTCCACCCTGGTCAAAGGATGGTTAAGATAACGGCAGCGCAGCAGTTGCAAAGCAAGGTTAAAGGTCCCACACCGTGACGTTTTTAATTAGGAGCGCCTTTAACTGAAATGAAGCCTCCCGGATCTGAACCATTCCCAGTTTTTCTTGCCATAGGTTCTGCCTGACCCCCATGTTTCCTGTAATATCCGCTTAAATTACAGGCGGAAATTTACTGTCGAAATTAATTGCAAATAGCTGTTTTATATACAGGATATATACATGACATATACAGGAAGAGATGTATCAGCAGAGCCATCTCCATCATCAAAGACCCCTACCACCCATCGCATCACATATTCTCCATCCTGCCATCTGGGAAGAGGTACAGGAGCATTAGCTGTAAAACCAGCAGGATGCTCCTCAGCTTCTTCCCGCAGGCTATAAGACTGATAAACGGACTTTGCCCCCTGCCAAAGTATCGCGCACCAACCACCAACCTGGACACACTGCAGCAGAGCCACTGTCGTGCCGCTGCCGATCGGAACGATTGTTGATGTTTAGTAGAGATAGAGTGTTTAATTTGTTCATGATATATGTATTTTTATTTCTATTTATTTTTTACTGCACACTGAATGGACTGGTTGAGCAACGTTTTTTTTGTTTCCTCTGGGTATGTGAGCACTCAGGAAAATGACAATAAAGATATACTATACTATACTATATGGATAGTGCCAAACACGGAACGGCAGCTTTACTACAAGTGTTCAATGTTTTTTTTAAATCAGATTGGAAAAGCCAGCGCTTTTTGCCGCGATAAACCGTCAACGGAGTCTTGTTGGTTCTACTTTCACCTCGGTCAAGTCGATGTAGAAGCAAACATATGTGCAGTAACAATCTAATAATCCACTATCTGGCAATTCTGCACGCCCGCTGGTGTTTCCAGCGTTCCGGTGATCTGATGAACCCCCCTTAAAGTTATTGATTTACTAGCGGGTTATTTTTTAACACCCCGGAACGTTTAAAGATAATTATTAATAAAGGACAACTTCAGTAGTCTGAAAAAATCGCCATTGACATGATCAGTGACGCGAATCAGAGTTTTTGACAGCGTAATTGAAATGACAAATCAACTAATGCGGTCTGCAAATCTGCAACGCTAAACCTCTCTGGCCGGTCTTCATTCCAGAGTCTGGTTCATGTGCTATTTTATTTATGCCGGGTAATAAAATAAAGCAAAAAGCGACATGAACGATAACAGATCTTATTCCTGACTTCTGCGTGAAGGCTATTTGTTAATACAATACGGTCCGAGGTGGAATGAATTCAGCGACCACATACAAAAGTAAAACATGTTAGTTTGCCAATGGTCTTACCAGGAACACCGATAACAGCAATGATCATATAAAACACTTTTCTCACATCGAAAAATGTAAACATGTTTTGTGAGTGTGCCGGCAGACTTTCCGATGGAAACACAGAGGCAACCCATCTGCACGTCCTCAATTTATACCGTGCGTTTTTCCACTATAACGCGGAGCGGTCAATGTGATTCAAAACAGATGTTAAACAATCGCGTCATTCGAGTTAAATCCCAGCGGTAATTACAAGTAAGTAATTATGCTCCAGATTGCAAAACTCAAACACATAATTATCGCGATGCAAAAAATCAGTGCAGAGTGTCGTGTGAAACACTCTCAGCCTGAATTCCCGATTTCATATTGTCTCATACGATATCTGTTACACTGCTTAAATGGTATTCTCATGAAATGGCCAGTGTTGTACTATCCGCACAAATGATCTTTGTCAGTGGACGCTCCAACAGGTGAAGAACTCTGTGGTATGTAGTCCCTTATTTTGCACATCTAATTCAAGAAGGATCTCAACCTAACGGAATACTAAAACCCTTGGCAAACTTCGAAGTAATACAGATCCTGAAAATAATTGAGGCGTGTGCATTCCCTATCAATGTACTGCCCCAAATCAAATGCGACTCCCGCACTGAAAGAAACCAATGAAACCATCATATTGTAGACTCTTGAATTGGGAAAGGTGGTTAGGCAGACGTATGACGTAATTAAAATTGCGCAGGCCAATTCTCATCGTTCTGTGGCTGATAAAAGCGTCCAGGACGGCATTATGCATTAAAAATATAGAAACATAGAAATAGGTGGAGGAGGAGGCCATTCGGCCCTTCGAGCCTGCACCGCCATTCATTGTGATCATGGCTGATCGTCCCCTATCAATAACCCGTGCCTCCTTCTCCCCATATCTCTTGACTCGACTAGCCCCTAGAGCTCTATCTAACTCACTCTTAAATACATCCAGTGACTTGGCCTCCATTGTCTTACCATATACCATTGAATGACAGACTTGGGCTGCGATCGGTTGCTTGTCACACTTCGGCGCATGTCTCATTGAATGATACCACACTATTGATGGAGATTGTGGGGTGTTCCGCTCCTCCCAAAGTCCACCACCAACTCCTTAGTCTTGTCGGTGTTGATGTGCAGGTGAGTCAGGGAGGAGTTGTGAAGGTAGTTATTTGCAGGCCTTCCAACAGTAGCCAGTTACAATAGGGTCGTGGGCGATTTCAATATGCTTCTAGACTGGGAAAATCAGGTTGGGTCTGGAACCCAACAGAGGGAATTCGCAGAGTGCCTCCGAGATGATTGCTTAGAGCAGATTGAAGCGGAGCCTACCAATGTTGTGTAATGAACCGGATTTGATAAGGGAGCTCATGATAAAGGAACCACTGGGAAGTAGCGACCACAATATGATAAAATTCAACCTGCAATTTGAAAGGGAGAAGATCAAATCGGATGTGTCGGTATTACAACTGAGCAAAAGGGATTACAGAGGCATGAAGGAGGAGCTGGTCAAAGCTGACAGGAAAGGGACCCTATCAGGAATGATGGCGGAAGAGCAATGGCAGGAAATTCTGGGAATAATTCGGAAGATGCAGGATCTTTTCATTCCAAGGAGGAAGAAAGTTACTTTGAAGCGAATAATGAGTCGACCGTGGCTGACAAGGGACGTCAAGGACAGTCGTAAACTAAAAGAGAAGGTGTATAACATATTAAAGAATAGTGGGACGCAAGAGGATTAGGGTGTTTTTAAAGAAAAACAGAACGTAACTAAAAAGACAATACGGAGAGAGAAGATAAAATAGGAAATTGGCAGCTAGCCAATAATAGAAAAGAAGATAGTAAGAGATTCTTCACATATATAAAGAGTAAGAAAGAGGCGAGAGCCAACATTGGACCGCTGGAAAATGATGCAGGATAAGTGATAATGGGGAATAAATAATGGGAGAGAAGTTTACTAACTATTTTGCATCAGTCTTCACAGTGGAAGACACCAGCAACGTGCCTGAAATTCAAGGGAGTCAGGGGGTGGAAGTTAGTGGAGTGTTTGGGGACCTAGAAGTCTGAAGTTGGTTAAGTCACCTGGGCCGATGGACTGCATCCCAGGGTTCTGAAAGAGGTGGCATTAGAGGCTGTGGAGGCATTAGATAGATAGATAGATAGATAGATAGATAGGTAAATACTTTATTAATCCCCTTATTCAGGGGAAATTCTGATGTCCTTGCAGCACACTAATAAAAATACAACACAGTATTCATAAAGAAATTCAACACCAAAACATCCCCCCACAGTGATTCCCACTGTGGGGGAAGGCACAAAGTCCAGTCCCCATCCTCTTGTCCACCCATAGTCGGGCCTATTGAGGCCTCCACAGTCGCCGCCACGGCGTCGGGAGAACCCCCAGCAGCTTGGGGTGCCAGGAACGGCCGCCTTCCCACCGGAGCCTGCCAACAGACCGCGCCAGCCGGAGCTCCGCACACTGGTGATCTCGGCGAGATGTAAGTTCAACGTCGCAGCTGGCCGCTCCGCAGAACCGCGGCTCCACGGTGTTTTCCTCGGAGGTACCAAGCATACTGGAGTCCCAGCGCGTCGACCCAGGAAAGGCATCGCCCGCTCCACGACAGCGCTCCAGCGCTGCACTGCCGCCAAAGCCGATGTTCTGCGCCGCCGCCGCCAACGCCGACGTTCTGCGCCGCTGCCAAAGCCGATGTTCTGGCCAGGTCCCCTCAGGGAAACGTCGCTCCAGGACCCGCTGGTAGGCCGCGAGGACAGGTCGAAGACGCTGCTCGGAGGAAGGCAACCCCTCCGACCAGGTAGGGACTTAGAAAAGCAGTTTCCCTCTTCCCCCCCACCACCTCCCACACATAAAAGATTTAGACCCCCTGACTGTACACTTAACGAACTAAAAATAATAAAAAAGAAGGGGAAAAAACGGACAGCTGCAGGACAGGCAGCCGTTCAGGACAGCGCCTCCTCCGGATTAATAGTGATATTTCAATCATCACGAGAGTAGGCAATGTTTCAAGACGATTGGGGAATTGCCAATGTCACCCCGCTGTTCAAGAAGGGAGCAAAGCAAAAGATTGGAAATGATCGGCCGTTCAGTCTAACTTCTGTAGTTGAAAAGATTTTAGAGTCCATTATAAAGGATGAGATTACGGAGTACTGAGTTGATGATAAAATAGGCCGACGACAGCATGGTTTTGCGAGGGGGGAGGTGTTGCCTGACGAATCTGCTGGAATTATATGAAGAAGTAAATAGCAGGAAAGACAAAGGAGTCAGTGGATGTTGTTTACCTAGATCTAGAGAAAGCCTTTGATTAGGTGCCACACGTGAGCCCGCTAAGGAAGATGGGAGCCCATGGTATCAAAAGGCAGACACTAACATGGATAGCCGATTGGCTGGATGATAGAAGGTAGAGTGGCAATAAAGGAGGCTTTTTTTCTGGTTGGCTGCCAGTGACCAATGTCGTTCCGCAGGGGTCGGTGCTGGGGCCGCTAATCTTCACATTAACTGCTTGAATGATGCGATTGAAGGATTTGTAGCCAAGTTTGCAGATGATATGAAAATAGGTGGAGGGACCGGTAGTGTAGTGGAAGCAGGGACTTGCAGAAGGACTTCGACAGGTTCAAAGGTCTTTTATTGTCATGTTTACCAATTAAGGTACAGTGATGTGCGAATTACCATACAGCCAAAAAAGCAACAAGACACTCAACGACATCAAATTTAACATAAACATCCATCACAGCGGATTCCCCACATTCCTGATTGTGATGGAAGGCAATTAATTCTAATCTTCCGCAGTCGGCAATCGAAGCCCCAGGGTGGGGCGATCGAAGCTCCCGTGTCGGGGCGATCGAAGCTCCTGCGGATTGGAGTTCCTGAAGTCGGTCTCCACGATGTTAAAGTCCCGTAGGCTCCGTGCGGTGGAGCCCTGGAAGTCGGTCTCGAGCTAAGGCCGCCAACCCTTTAATGTTAGGCCATGGCGGACGGAGATACGATACGGAAGAAAATCGCATCTCCGACGTGGTATGAGATTTAAAAAAAAAATTCTCCCAACCCTCTCCCCCACCCCCCACATAAAACAAGCTGAAGAACACTAGAAGCATACATACTAAACAAACAATGAAGAAAGGGACAGACAGAATGTTGGCAAAATAATAAGCACAGATATGTTGCAGAGGAAAAACACACCCCCCATGGCAAGCGTGAGCGTGACAATGACCGAAGGATTTACCATAATGTACAACGGTTCAGCAGAGGAACAAGATTTTTCGGTCACATTAACTGTGATAAGATCACAAGGTCACGAGGACATAGTGATAGGAGCAGAATTAGGCCATTCCGCCCATCATCTCTACGCCATTATATCATGGCTGGTCTATCTCTCCCTCCTAACCCCATTCTGGCGCCTTCTCCCCATAACCCTTGACACTAGCACTAATCAAAATTCATCAATCTCTGCCTCAAAAATATCCAATCTTCTGTAGCAAAGAATTCCACAAATTCACCACACTCTGACCAAATAAATACCTCACCTCCTCCCTAAAGGAACGTCCATTAATTCTGAGGCTATGACTTCTACATGTCAGGTTAACTGGTCTATTGCCGTTTTATTTAAGTTCTATTGCTCTTTAAAAGTTATCCAATCCTCTGGCTTCCCGCTCATCTTTGCTTTGTTGTACTTCTCTTTTCTTTTATATTGTCCCTGACTTCCCTTGTCAGCCACGGTCGCCCCTTACTCCCCTTAGAATCTTTCTTCCTCCTTGGAATGAACTGATCCTGCATCTTCTGTATTATTCCCAGAAATACCTGCCATTGTTGTTCCACTCTCATCCCTGCTAGGGACTCTTTCCATTCAACTTTGGCCAGCCCCTCCCTCATGCCTCCCTAGTCCCCTTTGCTCATCAGTAATACTGACACTTCTGATTTTCCCTTCTCCCTCTCCAATTGAAAATTGTCAAACTTATCATATTATGGTCACGCAGTACCTCCTAATGGCTCCTTTACCTTGAGTTCCCTTATCAAATCCAGTTCATTACACAACACTTAATCCAGAATTGCCTTCTCCCTGGTAGCCTCCAGTAGAAGCTGCTCTGAAAAACCATCTCGAAGGCACTCCACAAACTCCCTTTCTTGGGGTCTACTACCAGCCTGATTTTCCCAGTCTACCTGCATGTTGAAATCTCCCATGACCACCATAGCATTACCTATACTACATGCCAACTTTAACTCTTGATGCAACTTGCACCTTATATCCAAGCTACTGTTTGGGGGCATGTAGCTATCTCCCAATTAGCGTCTATTTTACCCTTAACTGATTCTACAACTGATTCTCTCACCCCTTGCACTGGACTGAATTTCATTCCTTACCAACAGAACTTTCCCACCCCCTCTGCCCACCTGTCTGTCTTTTCGATAGGACGTATACCATTTCTCAGCCCTGATCCTCTTGCAGCCATGTCTGTAATTCACACAACATCAAACTTGTCAATCTCTAACTGAGCCTCAAGCTCATCAACTTTATTTCTTATACTTAGCGCATTCATATACAACACTTTAACTTCGGTATTCACCCCCACCCCCTCTCAACCCGGTCACTATTGCCCCTGACCTTACTCTCTTATCCCTTCTCGAAATTTATGATTATGATTTGTAGACAGAGAATGGCAATATTTGGAAGGTATTACAGAGGTGGGATCGGATAGAAACTCTGTTTTTTAAAGCCATTTCAACGCACTTGAGGCAAGGCTCTGGCCGGAATGTGGGCAAACCGCATCAGTGTAATTTAGAAGGAATTGTGTATTTGACCTACACTCTGAATCTGTTTTTCACTTGGGGCCCATTTGACCTCTTAGGATAATTCAATAGACAATAGGTGCAGGAGTAGGCCATTCGGCCCTTCGAGCCAGCACCGCCATTCAATGTGATCATGGCTGATCATCCCCAATCGGTACCCCGTTCCTGCCTTCTCCCTGTATCCCCTGACTCCGCTATCTTTAAGAGCCCTCTCTAGCTCTCTCATGAAAGTATCCAGAGTACCGGCTTCCAGCGCCCTCTGAGGCAGAGAATTCCACAGACTCACAACTCTCTGTGCGAAAAAGTGTTTTCTCATCTCCGTTCTAAATGGCGTAGCCCTTATTCTTAACTGTGGCGCCTGGTTCTGGACTTCCCCAACATCGGGAACATGTTTCCTGCCTCTAGCATGTCCAAACCATTAACAATCTTATATGTTTCAATAAGATCACCTCTCACCCTTCTAAACTCCAGAGTGTACAAGCCCATCCGCTCCATTCTCTCAGCATATGACAGTCCCGCCATCCCGGGAATGAACCTTGTAAACCTACGCTGCACTCCCTCAATTGCAAGAATGCCCTTCCTCAAAGTAAAGGGACCAAAACTGCACACAATACTCCAGGTGTGGTCTCACTAGGGCCCTGTAAAAATGCAGAAGGACCTCTTTGCTCCTATACTTCTCCTCTTGTTATAAAGGCCAACATGCCATTCGTTCTCTTCACTGCCTGCTGTACCTGCATGCTTCTTTTCATAAACTGATGAACAAGGACCCCCAGATCCCGTTGTCATCCCCCTTTTCCCATTTTGACGCCAGTTAGATAGTAATCAGCCTTCCTGTTTTTTTATACCAAAGTGGATAACATTTATCCACATTAAAGTCCAGCTGCCGTACATCTACCCACTCCCCCAACCTGTCCAAGTCACCCTGCATTCTCATAGCATCGTCCTCACATTTCACACTGCCACCCAGCTTTGTGTCATCTGCAAATTTGCTAATGTTACTTTTAATCCCTTCATCCAAATAATTTATGTATATTGTAAATAGCTGCGGCCCCAGTACCGAGCCTTGCGGTACCCCACTAGTCACCAAAGATCTTATAGTCACTGCCTGCCATTCTGAAAGGGACCCGTTAATCCCTGCTCTTTGTTTCCTGTCTCCCAACCAATTTTCTATCCATATCAGTACTCTACCCCCAATACCATGCGCCCTAATTTTGCCCATTAATCTCCTATGTGGGGCCTTCTCAAATGCTTTCTGAAAGTCCAGGTACAGTACATTCACTGGCTCTCCCTTGTCCATTTTCGTAGTTACATCTGCAAAAAATTCCCGAAGATTATTCAAGCATGATTTTCCCTTCGTAAATCCATGCTCTCGGACTGATCCTGTAACTGTTATCCAAATGTGCAGCTATCTTTTATAATTGACTCCAGCAGACGAACTGGTCTATAATTCACTGTTTTCTTTCTCCCGAATTTCTTAAAATGTTTGATAACATTAGCTACCCTTCAATCCAGAGGAACTGATCCTGAATCTATACAACATTGGAAAATTATCACCAATGCATCCACGATTTCTAGAGCCACTTCCCTAAGTACTCTGGGATGCAGACCATCAGGCCCTGGGGATTTATTAGTATTCAGTCCCATCAGTCCATCCAACACCATTTCCTGCCTAATGTGGATTTCCTTCAGTTCCTCCGTCACCCCAGAACCTCTGACCACTACTATATCAGGAAGATTCTTTGTGTCCTCCTTAATTAAGACGGATCCAAAGTACCTGTTCAACTCGTTCGTACACACAATTGCTGGGGAAACTCAGCGGGTGCAGCAGCATCTATGGAGCGAAGGAAATAGGCGACGTTTCGGGCCGAAACCCTTCTTCAGACTGATGGGGGGTGGGGAAAGAAAGAAGGAAAAGGGGAGGAGGAGGAGGAGCCCGAGGGCGGGCGGATGGGAGGGTGGGAGGAGACAGCTAGAGGGTTAAGGAAGGGAAGAGACAGCAAGGGCTAGCCAAATTGGGATAATTCAATGTTGATGCCGTAAGGACGCAAGGACCCCAGACGGAATATGAGGTGCTGTTCCTCCAATTTCCGCTGTTGCTCACTCTGGCAATGGAGGAGACCCAGGACAGAGAGGTCGGATTGGGAATTGGAGGGGGAGTTGAAGTGCTGAGCCACCGGGAGGTCAGGTAGGTTATTGCGGACTGAGCGGAGGTGTTCGGCGAAACGATCGCCCAACCTACGCTTGGTCTCACCGATGTAAATGAGCTGACATCTAGAGCAGCGGATGCAGTAGATGAGGTTGGAGGAGATACAGGTGAACCTTTGTCGCACCTGGAACGACTGCTTGGGACCTTGAATGGAGTCGAGGGGGGATGTGAAGGGACAGGTGTTGCATTTCTTGCGGTTGCAACGGAAAGTGCCCGGGGAGGGGGTGGTGCGGGAGGGAAGGGAAGAATTGACGAGGGAGTTGCGGAGGGAGCGGTCTTTGCGGAAGGCAGACATTGGGGGGGATGGGAAGATGTGGCGAGTGGTGGGGTCACGTTGGAGGTGGCGGAAATGGCGGAGGATTATGTGTTGTATTTGCCGGCTGGTGGGGTGAAAGGTGAGGACCAGAGGGACTCTGCCCTTGTTGCGTGTGCGAGGATGGGGAGAGAGAGAGCAGTGTTACGGGGTATGGATGAGACCCTGGTGTGAGCCTCATCTATGGTGGCGGAGGGGAATCCCCGTTCCCTGAAGAACGAGGACATTTCCGATGCCCTGGTATGAAATGTCTCGTCCTGGGAACAGATGCGGCGTAGGCGGAGGAATTGGGAGTAGGGGATGGAGTCTTTACAGGGGGCAGGGTGGGAAGACGTGTAGTCCAGATAGCCATGCGAGTCAGTGGGTTTGTAATGTATGTCGGTCAGGAGTCTGTCCCCTGCGATGGAGATGGTGAGGTCAAGGAATGGTAGGGAAGTGTCGGAAATCGTCCAGGTGTATTGGAGTGCCGGATGGAAGTTGGTGGTGAAGTGGATGAAGTCAGTCAGTTGTGTGTGGGTGCAGGAGGTGGCACCAAAGCAGTCGTCTATGTAGCGGAGGTAGAGGTCGGGGATGGGGCCCTGGTACGCGTCGAACAAGGATTGTTCAACGTACCCGACAAAGAGGCAGGCGTAGCTGGGGCCCATGCGTGTGCCCATAGCTACGCCTTGTGTTTGGAGGAAATGGGAGGAGTCAAATGTAAAGTTATTGAGGGTGAGGACCAACTCCGCTAAGCGGAGGAGAGTGTCAGTGGCTGGGTATAGGTTGCTCCTCTGGTCGAGGAAGAACCGGAGGGCTCTGAGGCCATCCTGGTGGGGGATGGATGTGTAGAGTGACCGGACATCCATGGTGAAGATGAGGGGGTGAGGGCCCAGAGAGTGGAATGCCTGGAGGCGGCGGAGAGTGTCTGAGGTGTCTAGAACATAGGTGGGGAGGGATTTGACCAAGGGGGATAGGATGGAGTCAAGGTATGTGGAGATGAGTTCGGTGGGGCACGAACACGCAGAGACAATGGGTCTGCCGGGAGAGCCGGGTTTGTGGATTTTTGGGAGAAGGTAAAAACGGGCCGTGCGGGGCTGGGGAACGATGAGTTTGGAGGCTTGGTCAGGTAGGGCGTGGGAATTGATGAAGTCGGTGATGGTGCTAGAAATGGTGGCCTGGTGCTCGTCAGTGGGGTCATGGTCCAAGGGTAAGTAGGAGGTGGTGTCCGAGAGTTGGCGCGTGGCCTCAGCTTTGTAGAGGTCGGCGCGCCAGACTACCACGGCACCACCCTTGTCGGCTGGTTTGATGACCCAGTCTGGGTTTTTGCGGAGTGATTCGATGGCAGTGCGTTCAGAGGGGGAAAGATTGGAGTGAGACAGGGGAGTGGAGAAGTTGAGGCGGTTGACGTCGCGGCGGCAGTTCTGAATGAAGAGTTCCAGAGCCGGGACTTTATGAGGGGTGTTCCACGAGGAGGGGGTGCGTTGGAGACGGGAAAAGGGGTCATCATTAGGGGGCGAGGACTCCTTCCCATGGAAGTGCGCTGTGAGGCGGAGACGACGGTAGAAGCGCTCCAAATCATGGTGGGCGCGGAACTCATTGAGATGGGGACGGAGGGGGACAAAGGTGAGACCTCTGCTGAGGACAGACCGTTGGGTGGGGGAGAGGGGGAGGTCGGGGGGGATGGTGAACACCCGGCAGGGGTGGGAGTTGGGGCCAGAGGAAGGCAGATGGAGATGGGTAGACTGGGGACGGGGCGATGTGTGTGTGGGGGGGGGGGGGGGGGGGGGGGGGGGGGGTGTGGGTGGTCAGGGGGTGGGGGGGAGAGAGGGCTGTTCAACTCCCCTGCCATTTCCTTGTTCCCCATAATAAAATCACATTTTTCAGTCTTCAAAGGTCCAACTTTGGTCCTAACTATTTTTATCCTCTTCACATACCAAAGAAGCTTTTACAATCCTCCTTTGGCGGATGAAATAAAGCGCGTCTTCCCACCCTGCCCCCTGTAAGGACTCCATCCCCTACTCCCGGGATGAGATGTTCCACACCAGGGCATCGGAAATGTCCTCGCTCTTCAGTGAACGGGAATTGCCCTCCTCCACCATAGATGAGGCTCGCACCAGGGTCTCTTCCATACCCCGCAACACTGCTCTCTCTCCCCATCCCCGCATTCGCAACAAGGGCAGAGTCCCCCAAGTCCTCACCTTTCATCCCACCAGCCGGCAAATACAACAAATCATCCTCCGCCATTTTCGCCACCTCCAACGTGACCTCACCACTCGCCACATCTTCCCATCTCCCCCCATATCTGCCTTCCGCAAAGACCGCTCCCTCCGTAACTCCCTTGTCAATTCTTCCCTTCCTCCCGTACCACCCCCTCCCCGGGCACTTTCCGTTGCAACCGCAAGAAATGCAACACCTAAAGCTGGCCTTTATAAATCAGAGCATTGAGTATAGAAGTTGGGATGTAATGTTAAAATTGTACAAGGCATTGGTGAGGCCAATTCTGGAGTATGGTGTACAATTTTGGTCGCCTAATTATAGGAAGGATGTCAACAAAATAGAGCGAGTACAGAGGAGATTTACTAGAATGTTGCCTGGGTTTCAGCAACTAAGTTACAGAGAAAGGTTGAACAAGTTAGGGCTTTATTCTTTGGAGCGCAGAAGGTTAAGGGGGGACTTGATAGACGTTTTTAAAATGATGAGATGGATAGACAGAGTTGACGTGGAAAAGCTTTTCCCACTGAGATTAGGGAAGATTCAAACAAGGGGACATGACTTGAGAATTAAGGGACTGAAGTTTAGGGGTAACATGAGGGGGAACTTCTTTACTCAGAGAGTGGTAGCTGTGTGGAATGAGCTTCCAGTGAAGGTGGTGGAGGCAGGTTCGTTTTTATCATTTAAAAATAAATTGGATAGTTATATGGATGGGAAAGGAATGGAGGGTTATGGTCTGAGCGCGGGTATATGGGACTAGGGGACATTATGTGTTCGGCACGGACTAGAAGGGTCGAGATGGCCTGTTTCCGTGCTGTAAATTGTTATATGGTTATATGGTCATCCTTTTACCTCCCCCCTCGACTCCATTCAAGGACCCAAGCAGTCGTTCCAGGTGCGACAAAGGTTCACCTGTATCTCCTCCAAACTCATCTACTGCATCCGCTGCTCTAGATGCCAGCTGATTTACATCTGTGAGACTATTCGGAGGTTGGGCGAACGTTTCCCCGAACACCTCCGCTCAGACCGCAAGAACCTACCTGAACTCCCGGTGGCTCAGCACTTCAACTCCCCCTCCCATTCCCAATCCGACCTCTCTGTCCCGGGTCCCCTCCATTGCCAGAGGGAGCAACACCGGAAATTGGAGGAACAGCACCTCATATTCCGCCTGGGTAGCCTGCGTCCGGCGGGCATGAACATTGAATTCTCCCAATTTTGCTAGCCCTTGCTGTCTCCTCTCCTTCCTTAACCCTCGAGCTGTCTCCTCCCATCCCCCGGCCCTCGGGCTCCTCCTCCTCCATTTTTTCATCCTCCCCCCCCCCCCCCCACCCCCTATCAGTCTGAAAAAGGGTTTCGGCCCGAAACGTCACCTATTTCCTTCGCTCCATAGATGCTGCTGCACCCGCTGAGTTTCTCCAGCATTTTTGTGTACCCCCTATATAGATATTCGTTTTATGGCCCTGAGCCTAGTTTCCAGATTGTGGTCCGCGTGCACTTGGTGAGCCATAGGGTCAGTTTCCATGCTCAATGCCTCCATTCTAATTGCGAGTACTCTTCCCACTGCTACGTTCTCTCATATTCAGCTCATGCTGGTGTATCTGAATTGGAGAAAACGCGATCCATCTCCGCGTCGCGTTCATCTGCTTAGCTTATTAATTAAACGAGCACTTATGGTGAGCGGACATTTTGCTACCTTGATGAACTGCCATCTGAACTCTGACTGAATGACCGCATAAATGAACGTGTTTGTGCAGCAACTCAGTGTGAGCAACATATATCCGGACTGTGAAAATATGTATTCTGAATCGTTGTAATTGTTGCGCCCTGCTACTACAGCTGTGTAATAAATAAAGTCAACCACATTTACTGACCACAGGAGTATGAAGCTGCCTGATATGGCGAACAGCAAAATTACAGACCTCCTCCTACTGTCCATCTCCTGGTCACTGCGGTTGTCCCCCTGGTTCTGACTTTTCAGGACCTTTCGGACACGATTTGCCAATAAAATGTGCCTGACTGTTAGTGCGTTGAGCAGCAGGATCAACGCAAAAGGGAGCAATGGGGTTAGAACAGTGTGCTGCCAGTCAAACGCCACCCACTCGGGATCCGTAAAATAGCTCGGCTTAAGATAACAGTCCCAGGGTACATTATCGACCATCTTCCCGGGCTCATATGCGAAGTAGTAAGGCACATTTTTTAAACAGAGCACAGCGCTGGTTGTTGCGAGAACCGCATTCGCAGTTTTCCCGGTGCAATATTTTGTTTTCAGTTTCTGGCAACAAATGGCAACAAATCGATCAAATGTGAAAGTGACCGTAAACCACACAGAACAATCGATTGCTGAATATCCCAGGGCTGATACAAGACTGCACACGGGGGTGATGTCCAGAAATGTTCCAGGGAAATAATAATAACTGATCCGCCACAGTATGACCTCAGTGACGATAGTCAGTAGATCCGACGTTGCCATGGCCACCAGGTAGAGCGTGGTGCAGGAGGAGAGACCGCACCTTCCTCGGGACAGGATCACAATCGCCACTAAATTCACTGGAGGGGCAAAGACTGATGTTACTGGCTAATTGTTTCATGAGTCATTGGACAGACATTAATTTGTCATTTACAGCAATTAAACTTTGATGCGGTGTTAGTTAGGGCCTTGAGAGTTGAGAGGACTTGCTGGGCTACTATTCATCTATCCGCGTTTGAGGACAGTGAAGGGAGAATGGAGCGTAGTGATAATGGTTCTCACATTATTTTTAATCTCACTGTTGGCTGCATTACTGCAAAACCTACCTGCTCCAGTTTCCAACACGTAGTGTTATCTTTCCAAGTTAATGAGACAAAATATATTTTCCCCTTGTAGAATACCTTAAAATGTCAATTATGCTATGATGTCCTACCAATAGAACAACTGCCTATTATCCAGAACATCTGTTTTCTCGACACCGCCAGTGTAGGATGAGAGCAATCTGCCTATCCAAAAGCATCATACAGAAGCTCGGGGAATCAAAGCCGGAGTAAACATGCACACCGTTTTACAATAAATACATGGTTTCTCGAGTCCTTATTAAATTTCGACTTTTGGTTTAATAAAGATAACGGAGCAACACGCCGCTCGAATTTGGCACAATCCTACCAGGGCAGATCCTGCCTTTCAACCCTGGTCAATGGATGGTTAAGATAACGACAGCGGAGTAGTTGCAAGCGCCTTTAACTGAAATGAAGCCTCCCGGATCAGAACCATTCCCAGTTTTTCTTGCCATAGATTCTGCCTGACCCCCATGTTTCCTGTAATTTCCGCTTAAATTACAGGCGGAAATTTAATGTCGAAATTAATTGCAAATAGCTGTTTTATATGGATAGTGCAAAACACGGAACGTCAGCTTTACTACAAGTGTTCAATGTTTTTTTTTTAATCAGATGGGAAAAGCCAGCGCGTTTTGCCGCGATAAACCGTCAACGGAGTCTTGTTGGTTCTACTTTCACCTCGGTCAAGTCGATGTGGAAGCAAACATATGTGCAGTAACAATCTAATAATCCACTATTTGGCAATTCTACACGACCGCTGGTGATCTGATGAACGCCCCGGCTCCATCCGCTCCTTAAAGTTATTGATTTACTAGCGGGTTATTTTTTTAACACTACGGAACATTTAAAGATAATTATTAATAAAGGACAACATTCTGTGGTCTGAAAAACTCGCCATTCCCACACGATTAGTGCCGCGAATCAGAGTTTTTGACAGCGGAATTGAAATGACAAATCAACTAATGCGGTCTGCAAATCTGCAACGCTAAACCTCTCTGGTCGGTCTTCATTCCAGAGTCTGGTTCATGTGCTATTTTATTTATGCCGAGTAATAAAGTAAAGCAAAAAGCGACATGAACGATAACAGACCTTATTCCTGACTTCTGCGTGAAGGCTTTTTGTTAATACAATACGGTCCGAGGTGCAATGAATTCAGCGATCACATACAAAAATAAAAAATGCCAATTTTCTTACCAGGAACACCGATAACAGCAATGATCATATAAAACACTTTTCTCACATCGAAATATGTAAACATGTTTTGTGAGTGTGCCGGCAGACTTTCCGATGGAAACTCCGAGGCAACTCATTTGCACGTCCTCAATTTATACCGTGCGTTTTCCCACTATAACGCTGAGCGTTCATTGTGTTCAAAACAGATGTTAAACAATCACGTCATTCGAGTTAAATCCCAGCGGTAATTACAAATAAGTAATTCTGCGCCAGATTGCAAAACTCAAACACAAAGCTATCGCGATGCAAAAAAATCAGTGCAGATTGTCGTGTGAAACACTCTCAGCCTGAATTCCCGATTTCATATTGTCTCATACGATATCTGTTACTCTGCTTAAATGATATTCTCATGAAATGCCCAGTGTTGTACTATCCGCACAAATGGTCTTTGTCAGAGGACGCTCCAACAGGTGAAGAACTATGTGGTGTGTAGTCCCTTATTTTGCACATCTATTTCAAGAAGCATCTCAACCTAACGGAATACCCAAACCGTGGCAAACTTCAAAGTAATACAGATCCTGAAAATAATTGAGGCGTATGCATTCCCTATCAATGTACTGCCCCAAATCAAATGCGACTCCCGCACTGAAAGAAACCAATGAAACCATCATATTGTAGACTCTCGAATTGGGAAAGGTGGTTAGGCAGACGCATGACGTAATTAAAACTGCACAGGCCAATTCCCATCGTTCTGTGGCTGATAAAAACGTCCAGGACGGCATTATGCATTAAAAACATAGAAAGATAGAAAATAGGTGCAGGAGGAGGCCATTCGGCCCTTCGAGCCTGCACCGCCATTCATTGTGATCATGGCTGATCGTCCCCTATCAATAACCCGTGCCTGCCTTCTCCCCATATCTCTGGACTCCACTAGCCACTAGAGCTCTATCTAACTCACTCTTAAATCCATCCAATGACTTGGCCTGCATAGTCTTACCATATACCATGCGCCATTGAATGACAGACTTGGGCTACGATCGGTTGCTTGTCACACTTCGGCGCATGCCACATTGAATGATAAAGCTGAGCGGCGGTATGCTTCCTATAAGTCTCCGGTCGCCATACCATTGAATGGCAGACCGAGACATCGATATGCAGTGTGTCATTATCTCTTTCAAATTAAAATGGCCCAAGTTGCAGCAGTCGTTAATCTCGTCGTTTCATTACAAATCACACTTGGCTATATGTGTCGATACATAGTTAGATTTTCTGTGAATTCAAGTTAGACTAATTAACTTACAACGTCTTTAAACTCGTACTTTTCATTATAATCTGTACATTCTTCCTAACAATGGCATCAGTTTGATTTTGAATCTGTCATTAGCATTGCGTGTATAAATTTCAGGATGTCCATTCCAACTTATTCGTTATTTAAATAGAGAATTATTCTGCATGTGATCCGTGTACATATAGTCCTCATCTACAGTACGTCGTCATCTCCCATCCAAATCATCTACAATGTCCACTTCTTGACGCCACGTAACTTTATTTCCCCTTTCTCACGGTTACATAATACACGGATACATAGACAATAGGTGCAGGAGTAGGCCATTCGGCCCTTCGAGCCAGCACCGCCATTCAATGTGATCATGGCTGATCATCCACAATCAGTACCCTGTTTCTGCCCTCTCCCCATACCCCTTGATTCCGCTCGCCTCGGCGCTCTATCCAACTGTCAAGGAAGCATAGAAAATAGGTGCAGGAGGAGACCATTCGGCCCTTCGAGCCAGCACCGCCATTCATTGTGATCATGGCTTTTCCAGTCCTTTTATAATTTTATATGTTTCTATAAGACACCCCCTCATCCTTCTAAACTCCAGTGAATACAAGCCTAGTCTTTTCAATCTCTCCTCATATGACAGTCCCGCCATCCCATGGATCAATCTCGTGAACCTACGCTCCACTGCCTCAATCACGAGGATGTCCTTCCTCAAATTAGGAGACCAAAACTGTACACAATACACCAGATTTGGTCTCACCAGAGCCCTATACAACTGCAGAAGAACCTCTTTACAGCTATACTGAAATCCTCTTGAATGTCTTTTGAACGCATCCAGAGAATCGGCCTCCACTGCCTTCGGAGGCAAAGAATTCCACAAATTCACAACAATGTGTGAAAAAGCTTTTCCTCATCTCGGTTCTAAATGGACTACTCCTTATTCTTGAACTGTGCCCCCTGGTTGTGGACTTCCCCAACATCAGAAACATGTTTCCTGCATCTAACCTCTAATCCCTTGACAAGGGATGTTACTCGAGGTTACTAGACCAAGGGGACCGGTTGGTTCCCGTGCCCTCAACGAGCGGTTGCGGGGGTGCGGCGTCGCACACACATTAACCACCTCCCACACACACAGGATGTAGAGGGGGAGGGAGGAGAGGAAAAGGGTGGGGGGAGGTGGGCAGAGGGATGGAGGGTGGAGAAAGCGAAGGGGGGAGAGAGCATAAGAAAGATAGAGGAGGGGGAGATATGGGACAGTGAGGAGAGGGGGGAGTGTGGGGAGAGGGGGGAAGGGAGAGGGAGGGATGTGGAAGGGAAGGGTAGAGTGATGGGGGAGGGGTGAGTGGTGGGGGCAAAGGGAGTGGGGAGTTGGAGGGGGTGGTGGAGGGGGAGGGGAGAGGTGGGGAAGGGGAGAGAGAGGAGGGAGTGGGGAGAGTAGGCGGAGAGGGGGGTAGGGAGGGAGGGGGAGGGGAGGGTGGGGGTGGAGGGAGGGCAGAGTGGTGGAGGGGAGGGGGAGAGAGGAAGGGGGAGAGGGAGGGGAAGGGAGAGGGAGAGGATGAGGGAGATAGGGGGTAATGGGAGAGAGGGGGAGATGGGGAGAGGGAGGGGGAGGGAAGTGGATGGGTAGGGATGAGGGGGGGGGAGGGGGGAGAGAGAAGAGGCGGACAGAGAGGAGGGGGAGAGAGGGGGGTAGAGGTGGGAGGGGAGGGGGAAAGGTGGGAGGGAGGAGGGAGAGAGAGTAGAGAGAATAGAGGACGGGGGAGAAGAGGGGGGAGAGTGAATGGGGAAGAGAGGAGGGGGTAGAAGGGGAGGGGGTGGAGGAGGGGGTTGGTGGTGGAAGGGGGTAGTGAGGAGGGGGGGCAGAGTGGGGGAGGGAGAGAAAGGAGGGGGGGAGGGGCGGTAGAGGGGATGGGAGGGGGAGAGGGGGGAGGGGGGGAGAGAGCGTAGAGGGGAGAGAGGAGGGGGAAAGATGGGGATGGAGGAGAGGGGAGGAGGGAGAGGAGGAGGGGTGGAGAAGAGGAGGCCACTGCGGCCGGCCGGCCGTGTGCGAGTGGACTGTGAGTCGGGAGGCGACAAAACAACGAGTCGGAGAGGAAGATGGGTTAACATAACTCGTCATCGGCTTCAATCCAGAGCCGGGGTGGGGGGGGGGGTGCTAGGCCACGGGCGGGGCGGATCGCTGCGGACGGTCGGCCAGTGCGAGAGGAGCCATTGTGACGTAATTCAGCTTGTTAGATTTAAAAAAGACCAGACCAAGTGCAGACCCGTTGGGTCTGTTCCCCTAACGTGTGGTGGTGGGGGAGGGGGGGGGGGGAGGCGGCACGCAGCGTCACACACACTAACTACCCCCCCACCCCGCACTCACGTTAATTACCCCCTTGATATTATATTAATATTATTAATTTGCTCCTTTTACCCCATAACCACCCTATCTACTGACGCATAGCCCCTAACTTGCAGTCACATCTAGAGAGGGGGGGGGGGGGTGGGGGTAGAGAGTGAGGGCAGAGAGAGAAGGGGCAGAGAGAGAGACAGAGACACAGAGAGAGGGGCAAGAGGGATAGGGGGGTGGAGAGGAGAATAAGAGGGAGGGTGGGTGAGGGGGGAAAGGTGGGGGAGGAGGGGAGGAGAGAGAGGGTGAAAGTGAGGGGGAGAGAGAGGAGTGCTGAGGTGGGGAGCAGGGAGGAGGGAGGGTGGAGGGAAGAGGGTAGGGGGTGTGGAGGGGAGGGGGTTTAGGGGAGGCAGGGAGGGTGGGGGAGGGGATGGAGGGGAGTAGGGGTGAGAGGGAGGGGAGGAGGGGAGAGAGGGCGAAGGGAGGAGAGAGGGGGAGAGAAGGGGGGTGTGAGATTCAAAATCACAAACGCTTTTGAGACAAATTCAGGCAAAGAAGTGTTTTTATTTAGTTCATATTCTGCAGAATAGGGCCCTCTTCTCTGATGTCCTCTAGAGACACACCGAGGATCGGGATGTCTTCTATTTTTATACATTTATTTTCACTATTTTCATACCCATTCAGCTTCTTCCAATCATAAACATAAAACCCAGATTCCCACGAGAACATCGTGGAACGCCCACCTAAACTTCTACTGAAGTATTTCTATTGCTACTTTTTATCTAGAATTTCTCTCTGTGCTTTATATCGTTACTTTCTATTCTACCAGCAGGCTGGCTTCTGCTGACACCTTATTTCTTTCTAAGTTATATTTTTCAGAGTTCTAGTATAAATCAACCATCCCTATTAACCCTTTTCTCACAATCCACCATTTTTCTTTTTGCTACGCAACTTTTGATTTATACTATATCTTCCTTTTCTGGTGCTGGCAGCAGATTCTTCGCCTCCCTATCCTCCTCTCGCTGGTCATACTGTGTTGAGAAGGCCACCATGACGGTGCTGTTCTTTGTCAGGGCTGTCTCTATCAATCGCTGAGCCAGCCCTCGTGCGCAGGGAATGATACAACATCCTAATAGGCACAAAGTCAATGGTTCCTTCCCTTCACGCACAGTCCACGGGCTGATATTGTCTGGTGGGGCCTCCACAGGACCCTTAAATCGATTTGTGTGTGTCCGTTTGTCGTTTGTTCGTACTGCTGTCTCGGTGATTAATAACACAAGATAGAGTCCAGTCCACTTAGGTTGCAGCTTTTCTTCCTTCCATGATTTTACAAGATCCCAGTTCCCCCGCTTTCACAGAATGGATTGGAAGGTCGAGATGGGGCTCTGTGCCAGCAGCCCCTTGATGTTTAATTCTGTAATAGAACGAGATACTGCCAGTAAACAATTCCTTAAGAAAACATCACTACCATGGTGGGTATTCCTTCTATCTTTCCCAAATAATAAAGACCTAACTTGCTCAACCTTTCTCTTAGTTGCTGAAACCCAGTCAACATTCTAATTGATCTCCTCTGTACTCTCTATTTTGTTATCCTTTTTCCTATAATTATGCCTACCAAAATTATACAACATACTCCACAATTGACCTCACCAATACCTTGTACAATTTAACATTACAACACAACTTCTATACACAATGCTCTGATTTATAAAGGCCAACACACCAAAATCTTTCTTTACCATCCTATCTACATGAGAATCCACCTTCAGGGAACTATGCACAGTTATGCCTAGATCCATCTGTTCAACTTCATTCCTCAATTCATAATCATTTACCATGTACGTCTAATTTGAATTTGTCCTGCCAAAATGTATCACCTCACACTTATCAACATTAAACCCATCTGACATGTTTCCACCCACTCTTCCAAATGACCTAAATCTCTCTGTACACTTTTAAAATCTACTTCATTATTCACAACACCACCTATCTTAGTATCATCTACATACTTCTTAACAGTGGACCCAACACACATCCCTGAGGTACCCCTCGAGTCACTAACCTCCAACCTGATAAACATCCATCCACCATTACTCTCTGACATTTCCCATACATCCACTTTTTAATCCATCTTGATATTCTTTACTCTTCTTAACCAACCTTATTTCCTTTTTGAACCTTGTCAAAGGCCTTACTGAAGTTCACCACTTTAACCTCATCAATTTCCCTAATAACCTATTTTTTAAGGAAAAAAATCAAGATTAATCAAATATCACAATCACAAATCCATGCTAATTCTTCCTAATCCTACCCTATTTATCCAAATCCCTATAATATTGCCTTTAGTATCCTTTCCATTATTTCCCACCACTGATGTCAAACAACGTTCTTGTTAAAACTCTACTCTTCTTTGTCCTCCTGTTCACTTACCTCAGGGCTATTATCTATTCGTACCTGTGGGACAGCCCTCGTGTAATTATTGAAATTGTACTAGGTATCTCAACCTTCTAAACGAACATCGGTCGGTGGTTTAGAAAACTCATACATACACCTTGTCTTCAGGTTTAAATGGTCCTTCCTCCTGGTCCATCTTCGACAGCTTTTACTTTACCTGTTCATAAATAGACTTGTATATCATAATTAACTGTTTCATATACTTTTTAAATTCTATCTTTAACTGTTACAAACTCGGTCCCTTGTAGGGACGGCTCCATTTTGCCACCTGCTGGTTAGTTTCCATGCAACATTTCTTCAGTGCCAATGGCAGAGCATTATACAAATCTTATTTATTTTAACCTTCAATGTTCCATTTATTATTTTCATCAAATGAAAACAACCCGTTGTCAAAGCTAATTTCTGTAGGTCTACCAAACCTCTTAATTACCTTATTCATCATAAACGACACTACAGTGCTCATACCTAAATCGATTCAGACTTACCCTAGACATATCATCGAGATGCTGTTCCGGCTGCTTTGTCTGCATTTTAATTTAACTTCTTTGACATGTACTTTTTCCGTTTCACCATACAATTTCAACATATTTTCCAATCTAGTCTGAACTATATCCTGCCTTTCCCAAGGTAATCATCCGCTGTCTTATATTCTGAAGTATTTCTCTCTCTCTCTTTCTTCACTTGTGGAACAAACCAACAAATTGTCCACATCATCAAATGCTGTCTAAGGGTATACCTTCCAAACCCTACAATACAATACAATACAATACCTTTTATTTATGATTCGAACTTCACATGAGGTTCAATCGAAATTTGGTTTCTGCAGCCCTACAAGAAAAGAACCAAGACACACACCAACACAATTTACACAAACATCCATCACAGTGAGTCTCCTCCTCACTGTGATGGAAGGCAGAGTCTTGTCTCTCCCCTGCTCTCCATTCCTCTCCCGAAGTCGAGGTCAAAGCCTCATCCTAGCCTTTCTTGACATCCTCCTTTAAATCCCTTTCTCTCTCTTGGGGACCCCAGTCCTGTTAGGGCTTATCTCCGCATTAATTTCACTCCTAATAGGACTTTTCGAGGAAAAGTTCCCCAAGACATGTATTATTGGCATGTAATTCACTGGCCCCGCTTGGTTCCGTCATAGGACTCACTTGTGTCAGTTCATCACTTATTTCAGTCTTTTCAACCAGGTCCTTTGTTCATTGACATCGACTGCATAGACCAACTGTTTGCTGAATCGGGGGTTGGAAATAAATGACAATCTCACCACCTCCTTAAATTCTGCTTGACTTTAAGAAGAATGACTTCCACCACAATAGTTCATAATATGATGTTCACTGGTTGCCTTCTATTTCTTGTTCATTTTTAACTCTCCACCTTTTCAGCTGGTTTTCCAGATAGGCTACATTATTTGCCTTTTATTGTGTATTTCCCCTTTGTTCCTTGGGGTTCACCTTAAGTGGGTAACATTGTTTAAGGGCCTGCCATACCCTCGGTCATGACGGCATCCAACTAGAAGATGGCATTGTGGCCGGTAGTCAGGCTGCAGTGACGGCATCCAACCAGAAGATGGCACTGTGCCCGGTAGTCAGGCTGCAGTGACGGCATCCAACCAGAAGATGGCACTATGGCCGGTAGTCAGGCTGCAGTGACGGCAGCTGACCTGACGGTGGCACTGTTGCTGGTAAGTTTGTGAGCGGCGGCCATGTTTGTAGTCTTTGCCGGCCAGCTGTAACAATTTACATCATCCATTTTTATCTGTCACTTAGCGGTTCCCACCACTCTTACCAATGGTGCCTTCAAATCTTTCATGGCCAATAATCGTCCCACGTTCTCCTCCTCCAAAGCCCTAATCCATTTCCTTCCCCATCAGGGATATAATAATAATAATAATAATGGATGGGATTTATATAGCGCCTTTCTAGAATACTCAAGGCGCTTTACATCGCATTATTCATACACTCCTCAGTCACACTCGGTGGTGGTGAGCTACTTCTGCCCTGGGGCAGACTGACGGAAGCGTGGCTGCTAATCTGCGCCTACGGCCCCTCCGACCACCACCAATCACTCACACACATTCACACACAGGCAAAGGTGGGTGAAGTGTCTTGCCCAATAATAATAATAATAATAAATGTTATATTTAATGGGCGCCTTTCATACAAAATCTCAAGGACACCTTACATAGTAAAACATATAATCAGAATAAAATAAGTAATAAAGACATCACAGAGACACAAATTAAAAACAGAATTCATTCCAAAAACAGAAAATCAAAAACACAGTGTGAAGAGAGAGCAGCGGCAACCAATTCGTGCCAGCGTCCACTCTCTCTTCACGGCAGCCATCTTGGACACAGACCTACAGGATTACATTAGACAAAAAAATCATCCCCCCACAATGGATACCACTGTGGGGGAAGGCACAATGTCCAGTCCCCGCCCCATGTTCACCCCAAAGTCAGGCCTATTGAGGCCACCGCAATTGCCTCTACGGAGGCCCGATGTCCCTGGCCGTTCTCACCGGGTGGTCTTGCCCCGGCGTCGGGAGAGTCCTTTCGGCGGCTGGGCCACCTGGAACGGCCGCTTCCTGGTTGGAGCCCGCGCTGCCGAAGCCGACAAGGCCGCGCCGGTTTGGAGCACCCAGGCTCCCGTTGGTAAAGTTGGCGCCGCCTCTCCGCTCCGCAGACCCGCAGCCCGGAGATGTTGCTCTCGGCGGTCCAGCTCGCCAGAGCTCCAGCGCGTCGCTCCAGCGCGGCGACCCAGGCAAGGCATCGCCCGCTCCGCGATAGCGCTCCAACACTGTGCCGCCACCGAGGCCAAGCTGCTGGGCGGTGCCCGCCGGGAAACGGCGCTCCAAGCCCGCTGGTAGGCCACGAGGACGGGTCAGCGGGCAGCCCGGAGAAAAAGCTGCCTCACCGACCAGGTAGGGACCTAGAAATAAAGTTGAGACCTACCCCCCACATTAAAAAGTGCCCAAGGACACAACGACAGTATGCACTCCAAGCGGGATTCGAACCGGCTACCTTCCGGTCGCCAGCTGAACACTTAGCCCATTGCGCCATCTGTCGTCCTGAATATAGGGTGAGGT